>NW_020172178.1:6341786-6372194 GCF_003031525.2 Neophocaena asiaeorientalis asiaeorientalis
CACAGAGCTTTGTGTGCCTGGAATCCAGGGAGACACAACCAGAGCCCCTCCACCCAGGTGGCTCCTGCTGAGACACTCACAGCTGTGATCACTGGCAAGGACGCTGGACACCTCCTCCAAATGGCCCTAAGGAGGACAGGAACTCTGTTGGCAGCCCAGTCAGGGACACAGGGTTCAGAGACAAGACGATCAAGAGGCCCCTGAATTCCATCTCGGGCATGACCACTGTTAGCCCTCTGCAGGGACTGCGGGATGGGAAAGAGTTTTGTTTTCGTTCAAGAAGCTGTTACTACGTCAGTGGAGCATCTTAAAATCAATGACATCTTAGACACAAGGACATATTTTATATATATGTGATATAAATGGATATATTTAACCTGATGTTTCTTTCATTTAAAATTATATTGTGAAAAGGATGGTGGAGAAAAGGAAGGAGAAAGGAAAGACATAATACAGTCATCATTACTCATAGCTGGGAGTCAGTAGATAAATAAAGGACTAAGGGTGTTATATAAACTTACAGAGGTAACCACAAGTACACAGCTACAAAATTTCCAAAATATCAGAAGAAATCTTGCACCTAAATTAAGCCAATAGTTTATAAACTACAAAAATAGAAAGCATAAAATAAGATGACTTCACTGAGTCTAAGATAGATTTGTCACATCGATTCATGCAAACTCATCTGTAAAGGGACCTGCCCGTCAGATGGGTCACATTCAACTTTAAGCTGGAGGCAAAAGACACTCCCCAATCCAGAGGACTCAGAAAGAATGAAAATAAAAGCATGGTGCAAGGGATAACAGGCAAATGCAAACAAACAGAAAGCAGGGGTCAAGTTCAAGGCAAAACATTAGGTGGGGCCAAGAGGTGCACTTTATAAGGAGAATGAGTGCAAGTCGCGGTGAAGGTATCACATATCTAGTACGCACCAAATTGCATTCATTTGCTCTTTGGCGCCAACCCTGCATCAAATAACACAGTATCCACATTCATACAATGAAAGAAATACAGGGAGAAAGTAAAAAGCACATCGGTAGTAGGAAATTTTAATTCATCTCTCACAGATATGTGTATTAAGAAAATTAAGAAAAATTAAGATTAGAGAAGACAATAATATAATTATTGACATAGATTTAATTAATTTTTTTAAAAGATCTTTTCTTTTTTTTTTTTTTTATTTTTTAAAAGTTAGCCTTTCGGGCTTCCCTGGTGGCGCAGTGGTTGAGAGTCCGCCTGCTGATGCAGGGGACACGGGTTCGTGTAAAAAAAAAAAAAATTTTTTTTTTACAAAAAAAAAATTGTAAAATGGTTTAGAAGAGAAAAAACAGTAGAACTAATTCAAATAAAATAAATCCAGTAGAAATATATATATATATATTTTTTGCGGTACGCGGGCCTCTCACTGTTGTGGCCTCTCCCGTTGTGGAGCACAGGCTCCGGACGCGCAGGCTCAGCGGCCATGGCTCACGGGCCCAGCCGCTCCGCGGCATGTGGGATCTTCCCAGACCACGGCACGAACCCGTGTCCCCTGCATCGGCAGGCGGACTCTCAACCACTGCGCCACCAGGGAAGCCCAGAAATCATTTTTTAAAAATTGAAAATAGCAGGAATTCCCTGGCAGTCCAGTGATTAGGACTCGGCTCTCACTGCCCAGGGCCTGGGTTCAATCTCTAGTGGGAGAACTAAGATCCCACAAGCCCCACAGTGCAGCTAAAAAAAAAAGAAAAAAGAAAGATTGAAAACAGCTAAATCAGTAGTTGATCTAGTCAAGGAAAGAAAGGAATAAAATACAAACACACTAAAGATGACGACAATGGTGGTAAATTTTTCACTGCACACCCTCTGATGCCTTTAGAGCTTACCTTTTGCAGGGAGAGAAGCCATAGCGAGATAAATCAGTAAGGTTGTTTCGTGTTTTGTGCTTTGGCAAAGTCCTTGCTCCCACGGGGGTGAGTGGCCTCTGCAGCAGGACCTGACGCCTGCTAGGAGTGCCTGTTTACCCGAAGCTTTGCCCTGCGCTTTCCGTATATATTTTTTTTAATAATTTATTTTATTTATTTATTTTTGGCTGTGTTGGGTCTTTGTTGCTGCGCATGGCCTTTCTCTAGTTGTTGAGAGCGGGGGCTACTCTTTGTTGCGGTGCGCGGGCCTCTTACTGTGGTGGCCTCTCTCGTCGTGGAGCACGGGCTCTAGGCACGCGGGCCTCAGTAGCTGCAGCAGCACGTGGGCTCAGTAGTTGTAGCTTGTGGGCTCAGTAGTTGTGACTCACGGGCTCTAGAGCGCAGGCCCAGTAGTTGTAGCACACGGGGCCCAGCCGCTCTGCAGCATGTGGGGGTCTTCCCAGACCAGGGCTTGAACTCGTGTCTCCTGCATCGGCAGGCGGACTCTCAACCACTGCGCCACCAGGGAAGCCCGCTTCCCATAGTTTTGATGCAGTTACACGCCGTTTTCACAGCTTGAATACTGGGGGCAAACGGTCCTTCCTTGGTTGCTTTCTAAGGCGCATCTCCCTTACCCTCGGGCCGTCTGAGGGGTCAAGGCCGGGTCATTGGTCCGCATCTGGACTGGTACAGGTGGGGGTTCCGGGGCCAGAGGACACTTCCGGCTTCCCAGCCCTCACAAGTCACGACCGGCCTTGGCGGAAGAAGCCTCCCTGTCTGCATCTCCTCCGGGTCAGTTGCGGGTGGGCCAACTTCAGCCCTTTACTTTGCCTTGATGGACCCCCAACGAGCCTGGGGCCCTGGCTGGGGAGAGGGCCCCTGCCCTCCGGGATAAACATCCCCAAATAACGATGCTTCCGGATGGAGAGAAAAGCTCAGAGCCCTGGGAAGCCCCAGGGAGTCCAGCCGCTGGGGCCTCCAGGGAAGGCTTCTTGGACGAGGCGGCGTGCACGCTGAGACTTAGAAGTCGGGACCTCACAAAGGGGGAAAGTGAGTGTTGGGGGGAGGAGAGCAGACTTGTAACTCCACGGCCCCCACAGACCCCCTCACTCCCGCCCTCAGAGGCTTGGAACTCTGGCTCAGCAGAGCAGGGTGGGATAGGGACAACGAGAAATGATCACTTTCCAGCGGACGCCGGACGACCTCGGCCAACACACACGTCATCGTCAGTTCATAGAAACTGGTCTTTTGGCCAAGTGGACGTCCGGGGAATTGCTAATCTGCAACCTGCTGCCAGCCCCCATTCGTGAGCCCCAGCAGCCCGAGCCGCCCTTTGCCGCCCCCTGCCAGCTGGTCTGTAAGCGCCTCGCGGCGCGGCAGAGCTCGGGGCCCGGGGCCCTGCCAGCGCGAGGATTGGCCGCTCTGAGTCAGGTGCCCCCGCCCCGGGCCAACCAGAGAGGGGGAGGCGGAGTCACCGGCGTGTCTCCTGCTGGGCGGGGCTGTGGGCGGGACGGCTGGGCCGTTCGCTCCGCCAGGAGCGCCCGGCGGGGAACTGGGTGTGCCCCTCCCGGCCCCCTGGGACTTCAGGACGCGGCGCCCTGGAGCTGCAGCTCTCGCCTCCTTTCCCCACTGCCTCCCTTCCCCACTTAGTGGCGGGGCAAGGTTTTCAAACCCCGAAGTGGCTTTTCTGGGATAAAGACACAAATCCTTGCTAGGCCGCGAGGCCCTGCGGATCGGAGCCTTGCGGCCTCTCAGCCTCCCCTCGGGTCTCGTCCTTGCCGTTGGCTCCTCAGCTCCAGCCACAGCTCCCTCCTGCCCTGGGCTTTCACCCAGTCTGTGCCCTGTGCATAGTCAGCCCTTCCCCCCTCCGGTCCCCTCCCCCTCCAGCCCCCATCTCTCCTCAACTGCAGCCTCCCTCCCCCCATTCTCCTGTTACGCTGACCCGTGCCAGACTCCCAGATCAAGGCCCCTGGGACTTTGCGCACGCCGCCGCCTCCGGGGTTCACCCACCCCCACCCCCACCCCCATCACGTGGTCAAGAACAGTCCCTACTTTCCAGAGCCCAGTGCCTCTGCTCTGGCCCCACCAGTTCCCTGAGGACCCACAGTTGCAGAGACCTGAGTTCAAACCCAGCCCTCTGCCTGACACATTTGTGGCCGCCCTGGGAGAATGGCTCATGGGTGTTCTTGCAAAACAGTGCAGCCAACTTAGGGAGAACTCTGCTGATTTGCCGTCACTGAGCAGGGGCTTGGTGGACATTGAACCTCCACAGCCCAGCCTGCAAGGTCGGACATGTGGAAAGGGCCTTTCAGGTTCATAAACAGCTTTTTAACATTAACTCTCAGGTTCTAACTTCAGCAACATCTGACAGTGAAAATAACCTGTCCTCAACATGAGTCTGGTCCCTCTGGCCAGATGGCCTTCTGTGCACCTCCAGCATCAGGTCCAGCGGGGCTGTAGGGCCCACCTCCGTCTCAAGTCTGAACTCTGGCTCAGCTCTGAATCCTGTGTGACCTTGAGCAAGTTCCTTCACCTCTCTGATCCTCTGTTTTCTTTCTCTCTTCTTTATTTACTTTTATTTTCAATAAAATTGGTAACAGGTACACATCTTTAAAGGACAAATAGAACTACAAGGCTTATAATGAAAAAATGGCAGTTTCCCGACCCTCTCCCCCTCCCTCAGCCCCACCCCGAGTCTTCCCCTCAGAGGCAGCCATTTGTGCTCTTCTAGATGTTTCTTCAGGCTTTCACTTTTTTTTTTTTTTTTTTTTTTTTGCGGTACGCGGGGCTCTCACTGTTGTGGCCTCTCCCGTTGCGAAGCACAGGCTCTGGACGCGCAGGCTCAGTGGCCATGGCTCACGGGCCCAGCCGCTCCGCGGCATGTGGTATCTTCCCGGACCGGGTCACAACTGCATCGGCAGGCGGACTCTCAACCACTGCACCACGAGGGAAGCCTTGGCTTTCACTTTTATATGTGTAAGCGACAGGCTTATACTGACAATTACTGATTTTTCACTTTTTTTTTTTTTTTTTTGGCCGAACAGCACAGCATGTGGGATCTTAGTTCCCCAACCAGGGATCGAACCCTCACCCCCTAAAGTGGAATCGTGGAGTCTTAACCACTGGACCGCCGGGGAAGTCCCTGATTTCTTGTTTTTTTTTTTTTAGATGCGATCCAATGGCTGCCTGCTGCTGAAAGATGAGGATTTAGCTCCGTTAAACCCTGGTACCTCCACACTTGTCCCCCGCCCTGTCCTCCCAACGTGACCACACGCCTCTAGGCCTCTCACCTGTAACAGGTGCTGGCTCCTCAGGCCTGGTGTGAGGATAAAATGACCTCCTGGATCCCAGGAACACTTCACACAGTGCTTGGCACACAGCAGGCGCTCAATAAATGCAGCTATTCAGTCATAAATATCTGTTGATTGGTTCAGGTATATTTTAAATGTTTTATTATAAACAGTTTCAAACATACATAAAAGTAGAGAGAATTTAACAGTCTGATGAACCTCCAAGGACCCATCACCAGCTACAGCTACATCAACCCACAAGCCTAAGGGCAACCACTTTATATTATGGGTTTTCCTCCCATCATTTCTTTCTAACATAAATAAAAATGTAGCTATTTGTGTCCCCCTAACCTTTTTAGATAGATGATGACATAGTATATACAAGAATCAAGTGGGTTTTTTAAAAATACCTTTTCATTTATTTATTTATTCTCTTTTTGGCCATGCAGCATGCGCGATCCTAGTTCCCTGACCAGGGATTGAACCCGTGCCCCCTGCAGTGGAAGCACGGAGTCTTAACCACTGGACTGACAGGGAAGTCCAAGAATCAAGTGTTTTTTCATTTTTTTAAAAACATTTATTTATTTATTTATGGCTGCGTTGGGTCTTAGTTGCGGCACGCAGGATCTTTCATTGCGACACATGGGCTCTTCGTTGCGGTGCGCGGGCTTCTCTCTAGTTGTGGCAGAGGCTCCAGAGTGCGTCGGCTCTCTAGTTGTGGCACCCAGGCTCAGTAGTTGTGGCGTACAGGCTCAGTAGCGGCACGTGGGCTTAGTTGCCCTGCAGCATGTGGGATCTTAGTTCCCCGACCAGGGATCGAACCCACGTACCCTGCATTGGAAGGCGGATTCTTAACCACTGGACCACCAGGGAAGTCCCAAGAATCAAGTGTTCTTAAGTAAACTTTTTAAAACTACTGATTACAAGTGTAACACAAGTTTATTGTGTGTGTTTATCTCACACAATAATCTCACTGCCCAGCTCTGTGCAGGGACCACATTGCAGGAACGTGTGGAAATTGACAGAAATGTAGGTATTTGCCTACACACATTTTAATAACACATTTACTGAGATACAATTCTCATGGCCTAAAATTCAGCCATTTAAGCGGTTTTCAGTATATTCATAGAGTTTTGCAACCATCACCACTATCTACTTTTAGAGCATTTTCAACACCCCAACAAGAAACCCTGTACCCAGTAGCAGTCGTGCCCCATTCCCCAGCCCCAACTACTCTACTTTCTGTCTCTCTGGATTTGCCAATTCTGGACATTCCATATAAATTGGAACTTACAATATGTGGCCTTTTGTGGCTGGCTTCTTTCACTTAGTATATTTTCAAGATTCATCCATATTGTAGCATGTGTCAGTACTTCATTCCTTTTTATGACCATATAATATTCCACTGTAGTTAAAACATTTTTTTTCACCTGCTTTAAAAAATAACAACTTAAAAAAAAACCCCACATATTAGGAAAGTAATACACATCATTAGAGGCGGTCTTCTCTGAAACGTGAGCCCTGCAAGAAGCTTAGAGATCATGGCAGGGCACAACTTTGTCATTCACTCATTCGCTCTTTTATTTATTCATTCAACAAACACCCGCTTAGCCCTGATGTTGAGTTGGGCTCTGGAGACCCAGAGGTGGCGCAGCCCTGGCCGAGACCTTGCCTGGGTCAGTCCAGCAGGATAGCCCAGCCTGAATACAAACACTTGAGATCAATGCAGATGCTCTGAGGAGAGATGGTAACAGCAGGAAACTAGAGTGAGGGGGGACCTTGTGCTGGGGCTGAAGCAGGTGGAGGCTTTCCAAGGAGTTGGATGGGGGTGGCAGATGGGGCAAGGGCATGGGATGGAAAGGCCTAGCAGCAGGAACAGCATGTGCAAAGGCCCAGAGGCATAAAAATCAGCCCTATGCTTCCCTTTCAAGCAGACCCACCCAATCAGGAAGGCTTGCCTCTCTCTGCACACACCCTCCCCCCCTCCTCTCCTAGTCCCCCTTTCACAAGCCTATTACCAGAGCAGGTTTCTTAACCAGGCTTCACAGAGAGAACCGTAGGGAGGGGAGGGGGAGACCAGAGGATAGAGAAGCCAGGGGTTTCTGAAATTGGACACAAAAATTTTACATCCTCATTTCCACACACCTCTGACTGATATTTACTTTCTCATCAGTTAGGAATGGGGGCAACAAACTTCAGTGGTGTCAGCTGCACCTGTGACTTTGTCACCAACAGAAACCCACATATTTTCAAATCACATTTCAACTGAAGAAAAATCTTTAAATAACATTTACACTCACTGCTACTTTAAAATGATGAATTAAAATTTTATTTTTATTTATTTATTTTTGGCTGCCTTGGGTCTTTGTTGCTGCACTAGGGCTTCCTCTAGTTGCGGCGAGCGGGGGCTACTCTTTGTTGAGGTGCGCGGGCTTCTTATTGTGGTGGCTTCTGGCTGCAGAGCACGGGCTCTAGGCGTGTGGGCTTCAGTAGTTGTGGCCCACGGGCCCAGCCGCTCCGCGGCACGTGGGATCTTCCCGGACCAGGGCTCGAACCCGTGTCTCCTGCATCGGCAGGCGGACTCTCAACCACTGCGCCACCGGGGAAGCCCTGAAGTGATGAATTTTGGACTTGCAGCTTTGGTCTTTTTATTTAATGCGCTAATAAATAAAATACACTATACTGCACACGTGTTGAAAATTTTTTATTAATTGCTTTTCTATGTAATTGGTTTCCTCCATCTACTCATTTAAAAATACTGTTTAGAGAAGTCCATAGGTTTCCCTCAGACTGCCTCAGGGATCCGTGGCATGCAAAGTTCAAAGGCGCCTGGTCGAGAAAGAGGAAAGTTCTCAGGGCTGGCAGTGGAGGCCCCAGGGGAGGAGCAGGGTCAAGAGGCCAGGGCCCTGACAGTGGGGAGAGCCCGTAAAGGGCCTGCCACCCGGCCTACGGAGGGCGCAGACGGGGCTGGTCCTTGCGGCGAGGGAGGAAGCCACTCCGGCCCCTAACCCGGTTAATCTAACCGGACCCCAAAGCCCGACTTGTGAGGATGGTCAAGGCTGCCGCATTTGACAGCCTACAGCGTGCCAGGAGCTCCAAGCGCATCCCGTGTTACTTTCACACCTTCCGATGACACAGGCCGGGAAGGCGAGGCGGAGGTCCCCAGGGCAGCCTGTGGTCCCCTGACGCCGCAAGTCACCCCCACGCTCCGCCAGCGCAGCCTCCGGACCCTGCATGCCTGTCCCGCCCACCCTGAGCGCAGGTGCCACGGGGCGAGGGGGCACAGCGTCCGGAGCCGTCGCCCTCTTGGGACGCTTGCTGGTGCAGATTCCCCCTGGCCTGGGGGAGCGACTTTCCCAGCTGCTGCCATGGGCCTTCGGACCCGGACGCGACGGGGCGCAGCGGCCATGCTGGTGGGGGGAGGTGGGCCCCATGGGCCCAGATGCGCCGCGGTGCGCAGCCTTGAACAGCCCAGCACTCGGCAGAGATCCCAGGACTGCCACCCGCTCAACAGAGAGGGCTCCTCAAGGCCGGCCTGTAGTGTGACAGAATCCCTGCTCCGTTTTTACAGGTGGAGAAACTGAGGCTTAGAGAGGCTGCGTGACTAGCTCGAGGTCACACAGTGAGTTGGTGGCAGGGCGAGAAGAACCCAGGCCCCTGAACTCCCCGGGCGGGGCCTCTCCCCACGACAGTCTGAGAAGGCAACAGGTAGAGCCCATGAGGTGTGATACTAAGGTAGGGGCCAGATGCACGTTTCGGTGTTCCCAAGGTAAGATGTGTGTCGTAAGAGAAGTGAAAAATTTGGGCCCCCAAACAGGGACACACAGTTTGACCCATTATATTTTTTCAAGGGCCGGTGGTGTGGGGTGGGATTCTCAGAGCCAGGCTGCCTGAGTTAAAACCCAGGCCTCCATCTTCCCTGTGACCTTTGATTTAAGAGCTCTGTGCCTCAGTTTCCTTATCTGTAATAGATGTACCTATTCAGGTAGGTTATTAATGCATTTCTAAAGCTGGGAAGAAATGCACCAATAGTTAACAGTGAGATTTGGGGTGATTTAATTTTGCTTTATTTATACTCATACCTGTACAGTGCAAGCTGTTTTATTTCCTGCTCACTGGAAAGTTTTGAAACACTTGGAACCTGTCTGTCTTAGTTACTGATGTATCCCAGCACTGAGCATGGTGCCTGGTGCACCGGACATGTTTGTTGACTGAATAAGTAAACTATCAAAAACAATGCCCACCCTCTTGGAACACTCATTTGAGTAAAGAATAATTCTACCCAAAGCAATTTTGATAATATGCAGAAATAGAGAAAGAATGTGAAGAAGAATGTATGTATATGTATGACTGAATCACTTTGTTGTACAGTAGAAATTAACACAACATTGTAAATCAACTGTACTTAAATAAAATAAATTTTTAAAAAATGAGAGCAGCACAGAAAAAGAAAAGAAAAGAAATAGAGAGCCACAGGAGGGAGGGGATCCGTAGCTAAAGGGAAGGGGCAGGCTTCCTGGAAGAGGTGATGTTAGTGGCAAAAGGGGTACGGACGTGACAGCCTTTTGTAGTGTGTCCGCATGGACAGAAGCTAGGTGTGCCACAAGCTCAGCAGGGCACAGCATTAGGGAAGGGTGGACAGGTGGTCCAGCCACAGTTGAGGGCCATGAGCATTTTGCTATAAATCTGGATTTTGCCTGGGGGCAGTGGGGACCCATGCATGCTCTGGAGCAGGAGAGAGCTAGGATGGAGATGGAGCTTCGGGAAGACTAGCTGGGGAGGCCCAGGGCAGTACCCCTTAGGGTGCCACAATGGTCCAGTTGTGAGGTGGTCTGGTCTGGGAGGAGGAGAAGAAAGGGATGACATTTCTGAGAAAGTTGATCAGGAGTCGAACTTCCCACAGAGCAAATGGCCAGCCCAGATGGCTTCACCTGTGACCCTCACATGCATTTAAGGAACAAAGAGTTCCACTCTTACACAAACTCAGAATGCAGAAAAAGAGGGAAATGCCCCAGTCCTTCTGTGAGGCAGTCATAGCCTTGACACCAAAACCTGATAAGGGAAATGGGAAAAAGAAAAAGTACAGGGCAATCTCATGCATGAAATACATGCAAAAATTCAACATGAGTAACCAACTGAATCCAGCAATACATGAAAAGGAGAACAACACAGCCAAGGTAGGTTAATCCCAAGAGTGCAAGCAGATTGGTTCAACATTGGTAAACTCAGCATAATCTATTGCTTTAACAGAAAAACAATGAGAAGTCATACCATCCTCTCTATGGTTGCAGATGAAATTCAAGATCCATTCATGAGAAAAACTGTTAGCAAACTAGGAATGGAAGGGACTTCCTTGCCCTGATAAAGGGCAGCTACAAAACCCTATAACAAGCATCACATACAGTGCTGAAGCATTGAAAGCTTTCCCTGTGAGACTGAAAACACGACAAAGATGTCCATTGTTACCACTTCCAGTATGGTTCAAACTGTCCTGAAGGTCCTGGCTAGAGCAGTAAGGCAAGGAGAAAAAGGGTATAAAGATTCAAAACGAAGAAGCAAACTTGTCCTTATTTAGAGAGGATAGAAAAGTCACAGAACCAACACATAAGTTACTAGGACACAAAGGTTTTAGCAAGGACACAAAGGTTTTAGCAAGGTTGCTGGATATAAAAATCAATGTGCAAACCCCGCCCCCCCAAACCCACCAATGTTAAAAAAATTCTAGCTAAGACAATTAGAAAATGAAGTAAGAACAACCATTTACAATAACATCAAATATAAGCCTCTTAAAACACGTACAAGACCTCTTTGGAGAAAATCATAAGACTTGATAATGAGATAAAGAGGCCTCAGTAAATGGTGAGATATACCATGTCCATGGATTGGAAGACTTAACATTATAAAGAGATCCACTCTCCCCACATAAGTTCAATGCCTTCCCAGGTAAAACCCCAATGGGCTGTATCACAAAGCTCTGCACTGGGCTTACCTGCGGGGAGAAGGGAGGATCATGGTCAGGACAGGGCACAGTCTCTGGGGTTCAGCAGTGTTTTTATGGGGGGGGGAACATTTTCAGGCGAAACTGGTCCATTGCTGTTGGCCTTGTAAACTGATGCATCCCTTTGGGGGCAAAATTTGATAATTATATATACCAAGATCTATGAAAATGCTGGAATGCTTCGACCCTGTCATTGCTCTCCTGAGAATAATCCAAAAGAAAAAAAAAAAAACGAATTTATTCCTTGCCAACGTTATTTTTAATCCTGAAAACTGGGAGGAAAAAGCCCCTCAATATCCAGCAACGTGGCTTGAATTCTGGCCACCTACTAGCTGCTTGACGTCAGGAAAGCCCCCTCTTCTCTGGGTTCGTTTCCTCCTGTGTGGAATGGAGGGAATGGTGTCCAGCCCTTGGAGTGACTGCAAGGCACCTGGCACCCAGCCAACAGCCCCCTGAAGCCTTTCTGGAGTAAGCATGCCCCATGCTTCCGGGGGATGACTCTCCCGAGGTTGACGCAGCCAGCTAGGCTCGGCTACCAGCCCAGGTGCACTGCAGACATCCCCATGGCTGCAAAACCCCACCATTCTGCTCTGCTCAGCGCTCCCCGACCACCCCCGCTTCCTGCACCCCACTGCTGTTCTACCAGCCGCTTCAGCTTCCCAAGCACCCACCTCCACACCCCATCCAGAGGCGCCCCGCCAGGGCCAGCTGCTGCAGCTCACCAGAGTGGATAGCAGCACCTGGCTACAGCACAGCACCTGCTCACACACCTGCTGGCCCTGGGCTAGACCCGGCTTCGGCGCAGCTGCCCGCCTGCCCACCGTCACTCCCGTCTGTCTGGATCAACTGCCATTTCCTGCATTTCCTGTGCTCTGACCGATTTGGCAAAGGCACAGGGCGAAAGGGAGGTGGCCCCCGGCCTCCGGGCTCACGAGCTCCTGGGTAAGTTAACGACAAGCCTCCAGGCTGGTGGCTGTCTTCCATGAGGATGGCCTCCACAACCAGCTGATCCCACCACAGAGGCCCCATCTAGGAGCCCCTGCCCTGGTCCTGCTGAGGAGTGCTCCTTGGTCTGCAGTCTCCCCACCCTGGGTCCTGAGCCCCTGGATGCTACTGCAAGTTACAGATAAAAGGCCATGTAGAAACTAGCGAAATGGGCCACGTCGTGACTTTTTTGGGGTATCTTTCACAGATATCACAAAATAAGTCCATTTCAACTCAGAGGGGACTTACTTACCCAAGGTCACATGGAGTTAGCAGAGATAAACAGAATCCAGGTCTCTGATTGTGGGCTAGGGCCCGCCCCCTCCTCCCCCGGCCCCAAGCTAAGGTGCTTTACATACAGAACCTCACCTCATTCTTACAAGTGCCCTGAAAGCCAGGCCTGTTTCCCCACTGTGGCTCAGAGACGTTAGGCCACCTGTCCAAGGTCACACAGCTAGTAAAGAAGCAAGGGTGGCCCTGTTCTTCCTAGTCAGTGTCCAGCTTGGGTCGCATTTAGGACGCAGCCACAGAAGCAAAGAATTGTCAGGCTGGAGCAGGCAGGCACTGGAGAAGTCCAGCTCATCCACGGTCAAAGCCCAGCAGGACACAGCAGTGAGCGGGAATCTGTTTGGAGGCGTAGACAAGTTTCTCCGTGCTATGTGGGGACAACAACGGACACCCAGAAGGATGTGCAACCCCCAAAGCAGCAGAGGATGATACATATCTGTGGAGAATGTCCCACAGAAAATGAAATAAAACCCAGGGGTCCAATCTGATGCACAGAATGCAGATATAGAATAATGCACCACGACTAAAAGGCTGGTGGTTTCTGACGCTCGATGAAATGTGGAATTCAGAGGAATATCTCCATTTGGATTTGCTGTTAATGTTGTATAGCTTTGATTAGCGTACTTTATGAATACAATGCTATACACATGATTTCATTTGAAAAACCATATTGTATTTGGGTATCTATTAATAGTTTATATTGGGCCCGGGTTTGATCCCTGGTCGGGGAACTAAGACCCCGCCAGCCGCAAGGCACGGGCAAAAAAAAAAAAAAAAAAAAAAAAAAAAAAAAGAAGAAGAAAAAGTTTATACTGTATACAGAGATTATGTTTTAGTTCAAGATGCGGGGCGCTTCCCACGGCTCGCACTTAGTGGCTCCTGTGGCGTTTCCCTCCCCAACCATAAGGTAAGGCGGGGTCAGGCTCCCAGGAGCGACCCAGAGCCCACACAAGCACGCGCTGCTCGGCCGCCTCTCCCCTTGGCTTCACACCCTTTGGGCCCAGTTAACTCGGAAAGCTTTAAGGTCGTTTGGAAGCCCCACAGTGCAGGTTCGCACTGGAAGGGCCGGCCGGCCTACTGTAGCTCCAGGAAGGCGCCTCCGTCCTGTGTGCCCCACTTGCCTCTCCTGCAAATCCAGGCGGCTTCCTCACCTCACCTGGATCCCGAGGCAGTTGTTCCACTCCAGAAATAGCTCGTATTTGTTTTACAACTTTTGAGCTGATACAGATTCCAGCCTCATTTAAGGCAGAGGAGCTTCTTTGTCCCTGAGGTAGGCCAGAACCTGCCCTGAGGACAGAGCCACACCCATGACCCAGGTCCTGCTAGAATTCCTTGATGGGCTTTGGAATCAGAGCTTTGTTAAAACCAACCAGCAACTAGGTTTAAGGGCAGGGGGCCCTGCCAGGTGTTAAACCACCCCCAGGTATATGCAGTGTGTCAATGATAGGCTGAGTTTAAAGCAGGAAGTGACAGCTAGTTAGTTCTACCCCTTCCCTGACCCATTTTGCATTGGGAATTAGAAAGACAGAGGCTCTGGGAAGTCACTTTAGTCCAGATTCCATATTAAGCACCTCTCTGTACAAGGCCTGGGAAACTAGCTGCTTGCTAACAATGGAAGGAGGAGAGAGAAACAACAGGTACCCAAGGCAGTACAAAACTACACGCCACGATGCTGCAGGGGAAGGGAGAAGGAAAAATGGGGAGGGGTTGCTGCCCAGTGCGGATGGTGAGAGATGGCTCTGTCTTAGCCAGTCCGCTGTAACACAGTGCCATAGGCTGGGTGGCTTATAAACAACAGATATTTATTTCCCACAGTTCTGGAGGCTGGAAGCCTGAGGTCAGGGTGCCAGCACGGTCGGGTCCTGGTGAGAGGTCTCTTCCTGGCTGCAGATACCTGTTTTCTCACTGTGTCCTCACAGGGCAGAAGGAGCAGAGGAGCTCTCTGGGGTCCATTAGGGCACTAATCCCATTCACAAGGGCTCCACTCTCATGACCTAATCACCTCCCCAAAGTCCCACCTCTTAATTAATACCATCACATTGGAGACTGGATTTCAACACATGAATTTTGCTCGGGGAAACATTTAGTCCTTAGCAGGCTCTCTCTCTGCAGTGGTTATATTTCTTATTTTATTCATTTATTTAAAAAATAAATTTATTTATTTATTTTTGGCTGCGTTGGGACTTTGGGCTTTCTCTAGTTGCGGTGAGCGGGGGCTACTCTTCACTGCAGTGTGGGGGTTTCTCTTGTTGCAGAGCATGGGCTCTGTGCACAGGCTTCAGTAGTTGTGGCTCGTGGGCTCTAGAGCGCAGGCTCAGTAGTTGTGGCGCACAGGCTTAGCTGCTCCGCGGCATGTGGGATCTTCCCGGACCAGGGCTCGAAATCGTGTCCCCCGCATCGGCGGGCGGATTCTTAACCACTGCACCACCAGGGAACCCCTGCATTGGTTATATTTTAAACCGACAGGGGTTAACACAGGGAATTAATTTACAAAATCACTGGATGGGCTGAAAACAATGGGCCAGAGATCCAGGGATGGCTGAACCACGAACAAGGGCCCAGACCAGGAAGGCCACCACCGGGATTGCCGAATTCAAAGGTGTGCAGCAGGGAGCTGACCCAGGGATCAGAAGGCAGGGTGACGGCTGGAGGTACAGCCGTGGATGCGCTGGTGTCTCTGTGATCTTTCTCGCCAGAAAACCAAGTACTGGGAAGCCTTGCACGGAGGGGTGCTCAATATGGGAACTGGACTGGAAGTGATTTCCCTCCAGAGCCTCTGTCTTTCCAATTCCCAACGCAAAACAGCCCTCAGCGTCAGAGAGGGGGTAGAACCAATGAACAAACGAATGAAGGAACGAACTAACTGCACTGCCACCTCCTGCTTTAAATTCAGCCTGTCATTTACACACTGCATATGCCTGTACACGGCAAAGCTGACACTTTATTTCAGCCTTCCAAAATTGAGTATCTGATCGAAGAAACCCGATTTTCACCCAGAACCCCAGCGACCAGGGAGTCTGGGAAGCAGAGCAGGGAAGAAGGTGCCCAGCCCATCCTCCTTCCCAGGAGGCAGAGGGAGAAAAACTCCCCACAGGCCCGACGCTGCTGGTGCCAGGGACTGGATGGGGAGGGAGAAGGCCTGTTCCCAGGTTTTGGTCGGTGCAGTGGGTGGGCGGCGGGGAAAGCGTGGAGCTGGGGGGCCGGAGAGGGCCAGAGTTCAGCTCCCACAGAGCTGAGTCTCTGGGCCTCTTTCCCAGGCCTGTATTTCACAGGGCAGTGGGGAGCTTTTCTGTAGAAGATCATTGATTGGGGGAGAAAAATCAATTAAAGCCCACTGACTGAAAAAGTAACTTGGGCTGGAATTTTTCTAGGGGAAAAGAAGCTCCAAACCATAACTTATCTACTGCTCTATTAATAACACACGAAGCCACAGCCAATAAATAGAACAAGCGTGAAGCGTATACATTAACTTTATACGGAAAAGGGAGGAGCCAGTGAAGTCGGGGAGGGAAGGATGACGTATGGGGACAGGAAAAGGGAAAACAACAGAGGAGGAGAGGAAAGCCCGGGAAGAAGCCAGGGAGACAAGGTGCAGAAAGGAGAGAATCAAGAGGAGGGAGAGCTGGGTGCAGAGGGGGAAGCGGTGGGCGACAGGGCCGCAGCCCCACATAGGCAGCGAGAGGCCCGGGTGATGAGAGGGCGACTGTGCCTGTTCTCCCATAAATAAGAATTCTATTTAGTTCACCAGGAATATAAAAATACGCCATGCTTCTGGAAGCAGGCTCCAGCTCCTCTGCCCCGAGTTGCTGACGTAACCCATAACCAGCAGGAAGAGCCGTGATGCCATCCTCAGCCTCCTTCCTAGTGACCCAGATGTGCGCTGCCTGCCTCCTTCCAGCTTATTTCCCCGCACTTCCTCAGAGCTCAGTAGATAAGCTTGTTTTCAATTCTTTACATTCTCCCTTGCCTCGCCTAAGGTGACCGTTACTAACTAAAGAGTGGGTACATTCCCGTTCCTTTCTTCATGCTCATATAACATAAAGATTATCTGTATATCTATATCTGGGGGGGTGGGGAGAGGATGGGGACGACGCAGGGGAGAGAGGAGCCGACAACACATACACACAAGCACAACCGCAAGCCTGCTGCCACACGGAACATAAACGGCGCACCGATCAGAGAACAGAGGTGGATCAAACAGGGAGGGCTTCTGCCCTGCCCGGCTGGAGTGCTGAGGAGGTGGCCTTTGAGGTGGAAGTTGAAGGATCCAGCGGGCAGAGGTGGAGCCTGGGGAGGAAGACATTCCAGAAGGAAGGAAAGGCAGGGAGGGACAAGGCACACCCAGTGTGACCGCACAGTGACATCTTGCAAAGGAGGAAGGAGTAGGGCTGACAGGAGGCTTGTAAGAGGAGGTTAGGGCCAAAGAGCTGACTAGGGTCTGCCTGGATGGTCAGAGCTCACAGACGATGGCCGTCAACCAGGATGAGCGCGGGAAAGGCCCTTTCAGCTGAACCTACAGCCTGAATGCCTCGCCTAAGTGTCTCACATGGCTGGACGAAATCAGGTCTAGGGGCTCTGGACTCAAATTCTATTTTTTTTTTTTTTTTTGGCCATGCTGTGCAGCTTGCAGGATCTCAGTTCCCCAACCAGGGACTGAACCCAGGCCACGGCAGTGAAAACATCAAATCCTAACCACTAGGCCACCAGGAAACTCCCCTCTGGGCTCAAATTCCACGACGCCCACCAAGTTTGTGGATTCTAACACTGCCTCTTCCACCTGGAGCAACAGGTCCCCTGAAGGCCGTCTGGTACCCGGTGGGCCTGTTCTTCGCTGACCCCTGGGTGACTAGCGGGGTGGCTGCCACGTGGGAGCACCTAATCTAGTGACTTGAACTTGCTGCTCTCTTGCTTTCTGTGTAGTTCGCTGGGGAAACTGATGACGCCACTACACCTTCTGAGTGCTGCAGGAACACCCAGGGGTGTGGGCACAGTGAGCGGCTCTCCAGGGACGGTCTCCGAGGCGGGGGGCCGACAGGTACTAGGGGAGCATTCTCAGGTGGTAAGAAGTCAAATAACCTGCTCTTTAACTACGAGGGCAGGGGGGAGGTAGGTAGAACGCTTGAAAATGGTTAACCACTTCACTACTCTTAGGTTTTTAAATGGGGAGAAAGCTCCCAGCCACCATTCTTCCTTCTGATAGGGAAATGGTATAGTTAGTTGTCTAAAGTATCCAAAAGATCTGATACAAAACGGGAAATGATTGGGAAAAAAGCACAAATTTAATACGGATAATTTGGCTTCCACGAGCTTTTCTTCATTTGCTACTTAAAAAAAAATTATAAAATACTTGTTTATTTGTACACCCATGTTCACGGCAGCATTATTCACAACACCTAAAATGTGGAAACAACCCAAGTGTCCACTGAGGGATGAGTGGATTAGCAAAATGTGATATATACATACGAAGGACCATTATTTGGCCTTAACAAGGAAGGAAATTCTGACATACCTCATGACATGGATGAATACTGAGGATATTTTGTTAAGTGAAATAAGCCAGACAATAACAGGACAAACACTGCGTGATTTACGTATACGAGTGAGGTACCTAGAAGTCAAATTTACAGAGACAGAAAGTGAATGGTGAGTGTCAGAGGCTGCAGGGAGTGGCAAGTGGGGAGTTACTGTTCAACAGGAACAGAGTTTCAGTTTGACAAGATGAAAAGAGTTCTGGGGATGGACGGTGGTGATGGACGTACAACCATACAAACATACTTAACACCAACAACCTGCACACTTAAACATGCCTATGATGGTAAATTTTATGTCTTTTACCACAATAAAAAAATCTAAAAGTAAAAATACATGTGTGATAACTGCACACAAATATAAACAAACAAACAAACAAACAAAAACCTACCACATAAACCCCAACTGCTCAAAATCCTAGTTCCCGGAAGCAAACGACACTGTTTTGACATGTTTACTTTCCACTTCTCCTATACCTTTCCCTAAAAAGAGTTGGGATTATAATATATACACAAATGTGTTACATTTTTGCTTATTATTGTATCGTAGCATTTTTTCATATTAAAAACGTTTACAAAATTAAAAATCATTACATATAAAATCTATCCCGTGGATTCCATATGGACGGACCATAAAATTACCAAGAGACAACACTTTAGACACGCAGAACGGTAACACCCCCTTCAATGTCCCTTCCCCTCCATCCCATTCCCTGGTCTCTCGTTCCCCAAGGGAACAACTTACAGTCTCCCCTGTGGCAGTAGGTCAAGAATGGGCCCCTGCAAGTTCCTCGCACCCCAGGACAAGGGTTTACGTGAGAAGCCCAGTGGGAGCAGTGGGTTCACGGCTCCACAGGCCTGACCCCTGACTCTGCAATTCCCTTCGCCTTTCCACACAGTCCTCGTCATCACGCCGGTTTCTGGGCAGGAAGGAAGAAGAGGGGCTGTCTTCTCTTGGGGCTTTATCTTCTTATTAGGGAAGGGAAGCCTCTAAAGTAACATATGTTTTCCTTAATATTTCACTGGCCAGAACTGGGTCACATTCTTCCCAACTCCTTTTCACATCCATCACTGGCTAAAGGAAGTAAGACTGCCTTGGGGGGAAAAAAAAGGGACTTCCTGGCGGTCCAGCAGTTAGGACACTGTGCTTCCACTGCTGGGGACCTGGGTTTGATCCCTGCTCGGGGAACGCAGATCCCGCAAGCCATGTGGCGTGGCCCAAAAATAAATTAAAAAAAAAAAAAATTTTTTTTTTAAAAAGGACTGCCTTCGCTGTTTAGCCAATCATGATTTATCCCCCGAGCTAAGATAGTTCCACCCTCTTCCCGAAGGAGCAGATTTCTACCTGCTACCCGAAGAAAAAACTGGGGCTCTGTAAGGAGGGAGCATTGGATGCAGGGAGAAGAGTGGTCGCTGGCCAGACACCAGAGTGGATGCCACAGGGACCTGATGTATTCTGCTAAACAAACGCACACACGTACATCCGCGTGACATACAGTAACGTGTTCAACCACTCTTCGAGGCTGTTTCTAGAAGGGATTTCTGATGTACGACCCCAGCTTACATAAAGGCTATGTGAGAGTCAGCAGCTAACATCGAGCTGGTGGAATAACGTGATGGACGACAGTCAAGACGCCTCCCGTCTCCATAGGCTCCTATGACAGACACAGCCAATAAGATGAAGATCCACATATTACATCTGGTATGTAACAGGTAAGTCACTAAATTTGGATCCTAAGAAAAGCAACGGTTTGAATAGAGGATGGGGAAAGGCGATTTAAAAGCTACATACATGTGAAAGCAAGCAGTGGCTGGTTTGCAGCTCTGAACACTGAAAGGGATGAGTTCCAGTGAACCTTGACACCATGAAGTCACAGCTGAACATGGCCAGGCCCGCTACAGGTGGAAGCCAGAAGCGGACAGACTGTAGTCTTTCATCGAGTAGCCTTTGCATCTAGAATTCAGTGGTTTGGGGAAAAACAAAAGGGATGAGTAAGCGTCCAAGGGAAACTACCACTTCATGGCTGGAGAGATGTGTGTGAGCAGATCTATAAAACACCTCTACCTGCCTGTAACACAAGCAGCATTGTTACCTGCTTACCACTGGATTAATACATGAATCAAGGCATTTACTTCGGCAGGAAATGGTCTTTCTACGTGGACTCCCTCTTTGTTGTGGCAGTGGCACTGGGGGTTTGCTTGTAGTAAAACGTTTGCTTTGAGAGGGCTGGAGCAAAGACTGTGTGGGCTTTGTGCAGGTCAAAATAAGACCGTTTTTCCAAAGTACAGTCTCCTTAAAGGGTTTCATTTTTGAAGACACTTTTGAGAAATAATTAGAAATATACACTTGCATGTAGTTTGGGATAAGCAATCTTCTTTACTTGTTTCACATTATAAACCAGTTTTCACTGTTTGAATTTCCTAGAATTATGTCTAATTTCCAGACACTTATTTGCTCGCAAACGTGGAAATTCCTACTACTCAAAACATCTTAAGGACGAGTAAGCTAAATTCAGGGTTCCCAGAGTCTGATTACTTTAAGACTCTGCCACGCTGCTTGGCCCATGAAGCAGCATTTTCCTGTCCCCACCAACCCCCATCAAAGTACACCACCATTTATTTAACACTTAGGGTGTTCCAGGCCCTGAGTAACTCAGATGCAGGAACAGCTACGAGAAAGCAGAAGAAACATCCCTACCTTCCGGAAGCTTCCAACTCAGGAACTATCTACAAGTAATTAAACTAAAAGACAGCTAACTGCTTAGCAAGTTGGGAATTTTCCATGCTGCGGAGAAACGGAAGACCAGGGAGGGCTTTATTTGCAACTGGAGGGTCTAGGACGCCCTGAGGCAGGCTCGGAACTGAGCGTGAGGAAGGCATTCCTTAAAGAACGGGAGTACGAACAAAGGCGGAAAATGAAGGGGCAGATTCACCAACAATGACGCTTCTGTGAGGCGGAACTGCGGGGGTGGGGTGGTGCCGGGAAGCAGCAGGAGGGAGAGTGAAAACCAGGAAGAGGTGAGGGAATTTATTTCGTACCTATTACATGCCAGGAGCATTGTGCGTATTATTTAGATCAAACGTTACAACAATCTTGAATAGTAATATTCTGATTTTACAGATCAAGAAACGCCCAGAGGGGGTCTCCTGGTGGCCTAGTGGTAAGGATTCCCGGCTTTCACTGCCGGGGCCCAGGTTCAGTCCCTGGTAGAGGAACTGAGATCCCACCAGCCACGTGGCCCGGCCAAAAAAAAAAGAGAGAAAGAAATGTGAGTAGAGGGAGGAAAAAGAAGAGGACTGAAAATTGGGGCATTATTCCAAGGTGAGGTTGCCAGACAAAACACAGGACAGCCAGTTAAATCTGAATTTCAAATAAACAAGGAAGACTTGTTTATCTGAAATACCAAAAAAAAAGAAAGAAACGGCCCAGAGAGGTCAACAAACTCACCTGAGATCACTTAGCTTATAAATAGTGGAGCAAATATTCAAAACCGGGTCTGTCTGATCAAAACTCCTATTTTTTCCCTGCTATGCCATGCTTCCTTCGAGCCCAGCCAAGGATTCGGGACTTTATTCCACGTGCAGCAGCGCTGGAGGACACAGGAAGGAGCATCAACGGGCACTTCTGCTCTGACAGGGCGGACGAGAAACTCCCTGCCCTCAAAGCATGTGCAGTGTTGTGGACGAGCAGCAACATTAACAGCCGTTTTCATTATAATGTGAGGACAGCGAGAGCAATTTGGTCAGAATGCTATGGAAATTCCCCCCCTAGGAAGGCTTCCTAGAGAGGTCATCTGAGCTGTTTCGGAAGAGGAATAAGGTCGAAGGAGGTGAGAAAGGATCTCCTAGGCAGAGAAAAACAGTCTGAAAACAAAGGTGTGAACTCTTGTGGTGCATGTATCCGGGAGTAGCGGGAAGGACAGAAAACGAGGCCGGCAGGTTTAGCAATGCCTGGCTGAGGAGCAGCTCCATCCCGAGTTTGAACTGGAGTAATGTGGTCCCATCTGCATGTTAGAAAAACCCAGGAGAGCCTTGGGAACAGAGAGGGCTGGAGGCAGGTAGAGCGACTGGTCGCCAAAGCTTTAGGTGAGAGAGAGCCAAGGCCTGCACCAAGACAGTAAGAGCAGGAGTGGAGAAAAGTTGGTTTGAAAAATATTTAGGAGGACTTGGTGGCTATACACGGGGATTACGGAGCCAGAGGAGTCAGATGATTTCCAGATTTCGGCCCCGGGCAACTGGGTGTGACTGGTGAGAGGGTAGGTACCCGAGAGGAAGAGGGCAAGAAGGTTGTTAGGGAGACCCCGTGGGACACTGAGTTGGGACAGTGGATGTGCGTCTAGAGCTCTCTGGAGAATCCAGACTAGAGACAGAAGCTAAGACTGCTCAGCACGCAGGTGGCTGTTAAGGCCACAGGGATGGATAAGGTGACGCAGGACAGCATGCAGAAGAGGGCCAAGAGGAGGAAAAGTCAGAAGCGAGAAGATGGACAGCAGAGCTAAGGAAGGAATCCGGGGACCGAGCAGCCGGCCACATCAAGTGCAAGAAAGGATGAGAAAACGAGGTCAGAAAAGCCTCACCTGGGCAGGGCACCACAGCAGGTGAGGACACAGTACCTGCAGCTCAACAGATGGAGCAAAAACTCTCAACACAGACCTGGTCTCAGGAGGCTTAGCTGGGAATGGAAGGAGATGGGCAATGGCTACAAGGAGACACAGGGTCAAGAGACAGCCTTGTTTCTGAAGACCAGGAGAGGGACTTCCCTGGTGGTGCAGTGGTTAAGAATCCGCCTGCCAAGGCAGGGGATGAGCCCTGGTCCGGGAGGATCCCACATGCCGCGGAGCAAACTAAGCCTGTGCGCTAAAACTACTGAGTCCATGTGCCACAACTACTGAAGCCCGCGCACCTAGAGTCTGTGCTCTGCAACAAGAGAAGCCACCGCAATGAGAAGCCCGCGCACCACAACAGAGTAGCCCCCGCTTGCTGCAACTAGAGAAAGCCCGCGTGCAGCAACGAAGACCCAACGCAGCCAAAAATAAATATATTAAATAATAATAATAATAAATAAAGACCAGGAGAGACTTAATCCAAAGAAAAAGAGCCAGGGACAAATGGCAGAAGAGCCAGGGACAGACGAGAGATGACAAGTGATGGCACAGAGCCCGAGAGGAAGGGGAGGAGGGAACACAGGTAGAGACAGGACACAGGCTCATCCAGGAGCGGCCACAAAGGGAGAGCTGGTGTCTGAGGGAATGAATTCTGACCCTTCCAACTTTCTTGAAGTAGGAGGCATTGGAAGTGGGCTACTGCAGTGGGGACGGAGAGAAGGACACAAGCAGATTTCTTATGAACTTTGAGGCAAGTAATTTAAAGAATCTGCTGAGCAAAACGGTGGAGGGGGGCTGAGTCGGGACAAGTAAAAAGCAATGTCAAGTGACATCACTTAGGTGACGGCGGGGACCCTAAGTCACTGCAGAACTCTACATACACAAGTGGCGTTTCTTCCAGTAGATCCCAGGATCTCAGAAGTATACAGACAAAAGTGAGTTGACCCAAGGGTGACGTTTTATCAGCCATAAGCAGTGCGGGAAGCTGAGGATGTTGGTAACCAATTGTGGAGTTCTGGTCTGGGAAGGAAAGAGGGATTAGAAAATTGAAGGTTTGAGGCTGAAATCAAGGGATAACAGGAAAGACGGTGTGAGAGTTGGAGAGGATAGGAGATTGGGAGTTTAATGTTCCAAATGTGGGACTTCCCTGGCGGTCCAGGGGTTAAGACTCTGTGCTCCCAATGCAGGGGGCATGGGTTCGATCCCTGGTTAGGGAACTAAGATCCCGCATGCTGCACAGGGCAGCCAAAAACAAACAAAAAAAGATTCCAAATATGGCACTGCTCCTAGGAATGACAAGGACCAGGATATGGCAGCCGAAGAGGTGGGGATGAAGGTAGCTGGAGTTTCGGAAGCCAACATAAATAGGCTGCAGTGACTCAGACGACTCGGGCTGGTATGGCTTAGGTTTGAGAGAAAGACATTACATAAGTTTAAGCGCCAGGTCTTCGATGAGCATGGGAGACAGTGAGGTGATGATAGAGAGGGGCATTGTGGGGTGATGGCTTTAGCCTCCAACCATGTCAGTCGGCACTGCCTTTGGTATGATTTGGTCAGTCACTAGGAAAAGATCCAGGCAATCCACGACCGCATTCTTGCTGCAATGACACCGCTGTTTACGCAAAACAGTGCAAGGACACTCCCAATCCATCCCTCGGGGAATAAGGGGATGGCATGCTTTAGAATACGATAGTTCTTCCTTTGCACCCAGCCTTTAAATCCCCCAATTAAAACTGTACACAAGCGCTAAGGAAGTTTGCTGGCAACCCTGTACTGGGACGTGGAGAGAGGAGACCGATGCTCATCCTCTTCTGTCTGCCACCTCTGGGCTGCTGTTTCCCTGAGTGGCAGCTGTTGACCCCACCGTGACGAAGACACCCTTGCCAAGTCTTCCTGGGTCTACCCTTTCCGGCCAAAGCACCTCTGTGTCACAAGGGGAAAAGTGACCAGTAAGACACGAGCAGCTGGATCCCAATGTCGACCCACTTCCAAAAAGAGCTCCAGTGTTGAGAAATTGAGTTCTGATTGACACAGAAAACACAAAAGCAGTTGTTTAGCCTACTTTTAGTAGACAGTAATCCACCTAGCTCGGGGAGATTCAAAACTTATCACTGATATGACAAATCTCTTTAAGAAAAGTCTGGCTAGCAAATGAATTCTTATCTGCTCTAAGAAACCAAGTAAGCACTGGGTCCAGCCTATAAGGATGAGCCCTGAAACCAGCACAGAAACTGAGAGGTGAGTGGCAGAGGCTAGCTCACCTGGAGCGAGATGGTAAGAAGGAAATATAATCAGTCCTGGGGAGCATCAAGCCTTCACACGGTTTACTTACCACCACGGCTGATTCCTGTAAGCCTGAAGACTGGCACCGTTAGGCCCGTTTTGAAGCCGAAGAAATGAAGACCCGAGAGGCTACAAGACCTTGTGGATGTCACCTGGATGACAAAGGGCACAGCCAGGCCCCGACCTGTTTGGACAGCACTGCTCTGCTGCTGCCACTCATCCGTTTTGCCTTCCTAAGTACCTTTGTAGCTGGTCTACCTTCCAAGGCCTGGAACTCCAAGACCATTTCCATTATTAATCCCCAAGTTCAAGTGGGAACTCTGAACAAGGAATGGCTCATAAAAAACGAAAACGAAAAAGAAAAGGACATGATGTCAGTAACCAGGTACTGAGAAAACCTCAGGCATCTCAGTAGCAGTTTTGGTGGATTAATTTGCTCATTTGATGAGTTTCTGAGGCAAAAATAGCCCTTTTACACTGAGTGTTATGGGCTTATCGCAAATATTTACAAATTTATCACTTTATTTTATCTACTTTCTTTTCACATAGAAATTAACATTTCAGAAAAAAAAAAAAAAAAGCTGGTTTGCAGCCAAGCACTGGCCTTGGCACTTGGTGGTTTATTTAACTCTCAAGTCCCAGGTGAAATGTCCCCTCCTCAGGAAGGGCTTTATCTGACTAGCTTGGCCTAGGTCCACTTGTCCCCAGACTCTCCACTTCTTGTCAGGACTGCCAAGTGGAAGTGAGACCAGTATCTCTGAGCTCTCTGGTCATAGCCTGTGTCCCACCTGGGCGCATTGTTTGGTTAACGGCAGGGCAGTATTCTCCAGCCTCGCAGAGCAGGTGCTTGACAAACAGGGATGAACAGCTGGGCTCACCTAATCCGCCCGACACTCCTCTTTAGCAAACGGAGAAAATCCCTAACAGAGGCTGCGTGTCCAGCCCACTCTCACAGAGCTCCAGCACTGACCTGCCTCACACACCGATGCAGGAGTGGCTCGGCTTCCTGTATTTCTGCGCTGCAGTAAGTATGCCGTGAAACAAGCTACCGCGGATCGAGACAGAACTTTCCATTCATTCTGTTCAATCACATGGGTGACATTCATTTGGATGGGCAGGTGGCAGGAGCAACTGCAGTACAAAGAAGTTGATTTAGCTTCTACTTTGGAGGGGCACACAACGAGCGAAGTAGAGAAAAACAAGGCGAATTTATCACTAGAGATTTCAACTTTCCTTAGACTTATGGGCAATAACCAGATTCATCTACTATACTAAACCACTTAGCCTCAGAAAAAGAGTCTACGACCCTATAAAAGCGAAGGACATGAAACGTTGCAGAAATGCTGTTAGCTTTACAGACTTGTATGCTTAAGGTATTCCACCACAATTTAAGCTCCAAATCTAATGTATGCATTGATTTTGGGGGAAGGGAGGAGTATCCCCTAAATAGCCCAGGTTTCAAAAATTCCACAGTCAAGAACACACTATAAAAAAAAAAAAAAAAAAAAAAAAAAACAAAAACCCATTCAAGAGATGTCTATTTTATTCTTTGGGCTTACTTGAAAATTCCAAATACAATGAATCTTTAGTACTTTTGTAAGAAGAAAAATAAAAGTTGCTTCATTTAGAAAAATATATTGAAGCATTAGATCAGAATAAAATGGATACATATTAATTTCTGTTAATCTATCAATTTGGGGATAGGAATTTTAGAAGGCATACTGCTCATTCCTTTTCTATATACTTTTAACACTATAGTTTAGATGATTAGGGAAATGTGTACACACCTATAGTTTTTCAATTAACTTGTATTGATCCAAACTAGGGGTAACTAATTTAGATGCAGAAACACAAATTTTCATCCTGATTTTTCTACATGTTTTATTGGAAACTCAGCATGGATCTGGAACAGGGTCCGATCAGCAAATGTAAAAAGATTTCTAGCCTAACAAAAGGCAAAGCTCTAGCTGCAGCCCCATCACTACGCTGCAATGTGACCTTCAGCAGCTCCTCTCTCAGCTGGTTTCCTTAACTGCAAAACAGAGACTGGGCTAATATTCTCCATACAGTAACCAGTGCACAGCACCAACTACCTGCTAGAAGTAACTCCAAAAGAACTAGACATTAGAACTAACCAAAAAGCAAGTTCACGAGACAGCCAAACTAGTTTGCGGTAAGGGACATTACTTAGCATGAGTTCACTGCCTGAATCATTTCCGATCTGTTAGAAATAAAAATAAGGTAGAATCAGATTTCATCGCTAGCCTCCCTATAATTAATAAATGAGAAGATACTCTGAAAAAAGGAGAGAAAGAGATACTAGGTGTCTCTCAATTCACATCCTTTATTCTACCACCCACTCCCACCCTCTCCCCTCCTCTCCACGCATGTCCCTTCCTAAACCACATGGTCTTAAAGCTGAGTTGGAAATTTAATGGAGGTTTCCGGAACGGAACCATTAGGAATGAGGGAGGAGAGAAGCCATCCAAAGAGCTGTGGGTAACAGTCCACACCTTTGTCCTGTGCTGTCCTGTCAAGGGACACACTCCTTGCAGGATATGTGTCACATCTCCTCAGCCATTAGTGAGCTCTAACTTCTCAAAGATTCTAGAAACCTTACACAACTCTTAGGATTCTTCCAACCTTCTACTTTCTTCTACAGTTGTTGACATTCATTTCCACGGTGGACTGGAAGTCGTTGGAGCTTTTTTTTTTTTCTTTTTTTGCGGTATGTGGGCCTCTCACTGTTGTGGCCTCTCCCGTTTGCGGAGCAACAGGCTCCGGACGCGCAGGCTCAGCGGCCATGGCTCACGGGCGCAGCCGCTTCGCGGCATGTGGGATCTTCCCGGACCGGGGCATGAACCTGTGTCCCCTGCGTCGGCAGGCGGACTCTCAACCACTGCGCCACCAGGGAAGCCCTCATTGGAGCTTTTGAGACACCTAAAATGGCCGAGCACTTTCACACAGAAGTCCTCTCTGTCATGGTGCCTTCATTTTTTGATGAACCAACAATCATTCCATGTACAAGGCATTAGGCTGTAGACGGACCCAGCCGTGGTCTTTGCCCTCAGTTGGAAGGATAAAAGCACGCAAACATGGCTGTAAAATACCCAGTTTAATTAAGTGGGGTCAGTCAATTTTCTTGCTGCCAAGACAAAAGGACTCTAGAAGTTCCGAGGGAAGGTTCATTGGCCCAGTTTATTCTGCCCAAACAGAACAGGATAAAAGCAGTGAAATTATCCCTACCTTTAGAGGCCCATGGCTCTGGAACTGCACTTTAACCTGTCCTTTTACCTTTAGCAGCAAATGCAAGCAAGCTAGAGCAAATACAGCATCGTGTCTTTGCATGCCTATTCATAAGGTACTCCATAGCTAAAGAGCACAAGACAAGAATCTCTCCCACCATGGAAAACTCAAGACCTATCTAACAGGTCACCTGCTCTGGGGCAATTTTTAAAAGCTCTTCATGCAGCAGGTGAATAGCTGGACCGTCTCAGTGCTTTCTCCCACCTACCACCCTTCCTGACAGATAAACCCTTTTCAGCTTTCTCCACTTGACTGTGAAGTCTGTAGACCTATGACTCAGGAGCTAGGCTGCCTAACTGGGTACTTCCCCCATTTCTCTTGTATCTATGGGGAAGCATCAACTACTTGCAAAGACATCCTCCCATCAATTACTAGAGAGTGGGGAAAGTGAAATTAATTAAGCCACATAAAAATTCTCCCACAATTCGTTTTCATTTGTGAAATATTTATGCAGAATTTATAAGCCACGAAGCCAGAAATGACTTATTTCAACAGACTTGACTTTGTCAAACTGTGTGGGTGTAGCATTCCAATGGGAATTACTCAGAATTTAAAACTCAGAGACAACGATCTAATTTTTCACTCCCTATACCAACATCCTCAAATATCAAGTCCAATGCCGTTGAAAAATAAGCACGGACTAAACGAGATTGACAAAGTCACTTTTTAATCAGAACACACAAACCTCTTTCTCTAAAGGTTCTCAAGAAAGACACCTGCTTGCTTTAATAAGTTGGATCTAAGATTAATGTATATATTACAGTTCAGAATAATCACGGTGTTCACCTTCAAGAACACTGTTCCAAAAGACAAGGCTAAACGTTGTGAATATACACGTTTGAGAAATTCACTCAGCCGTTAAATTGGCCAAACGGGTACAACAAAGACACACCTTCCCAGTTTCTCACTTTCACATGATTTTCTTTCTTAAAAACCAGTTTTTATTTCTGTTGCTTCAAACTCAAAGTCAGGTCGACCAAAACAATGAATAAGGGCAAAACCACTTCACCGCAGCTATTCAGGAAGGGTTAATTGCCGCTAATTCGTGCCAGGAAAAATATAGGCTCTGCTGCAGGTATTAAGAACAGTGCGGGAAAATTGTAGAATTTTCAACGAGGAAACAAATGCAAAGCCTGGTGGGCATTAGGAGGAGCATCTATGCAAGTGAGAAAGAGGTGAAGACGGTGGTCGAGGGAAACAATGATTGGCTGGAGAGCGAAGAAAGGGAAGCTCAGAAGGAAATTTTCGAAAGCCAAGCTACCGGACCAGCGGCCGGGACCCTGCTGTTCTTAAGACCTATGGGGAAGCAGGCACCCAACGGCTTCGTCTCAGGTTTCCGCGGGTCACAAAAGGATAACGGACATCCTCCCAACAGTGGACCTGGGGGCTCCGCGCGCCGCTTCCGCCCGCCCCGCCCCGCGTGCAGCCCACCTGCGCTCCTCAGTCATGGCCTCGGGCGACACCCTCTACATCGCCACGGACGGCTCGGAGATGCCGGCCGAGATCGTGGAGCTGCACGAGATCGAGGTGGAGACCATCCCGGTGGAGACCATCGAGACCACGGTGGTGGGCGAGGAGGAGGAGGAGGACGACGACGACGAGGACGGCGGCGGCGGCGACCACGGCGGCGGGGGCGGCCACGGGCACGCGGGCGGCCACCACCACCACCACCACCACCATCACCACCCGCCCATGATCGCGCTGCAGCCGCTCGTCACCGACGACCCGACCCAGGTGCACCACCACCAGGAGGTGATCCTGGTGCAGACGCGCGAGGAGGTGGTGGGCGGCGACGACTCGGACGGGCTGCGCGCCGAGGACGGCTTCGAGGACCAGATCCTCATCCCGGTACCCGCGCCTGCCGGCGGCGACGACGACTACATTGAGCAGACGCTGGTCACCGTGGCGGCGGCGGGCAAGAGCGGCGGCGGCGGCTCGTCGTCGTCGGGCGGCGGCCGCGTCAAGAAGGGCGGCGGCAAGAAGAGCGGCAAGAAGGGCTACCTCGGCGGCGGGGCCGGGGCGGCGGGCGGCGCGGACGCGGGCAACAAGAAGTGGGAGCAGAAGCAGGTGCAGATCAAGACCCTGGAGGGCGAGTTCTCGGTCACCATGTGGTCCTCAGGTGAGCGCCGGCGCGCGCCGGCCCCCGGGATGTTTTTGTTTTGAAGGGAAGCCATGTTTTATGTGTGTGATGGGCGCCGCCATCTTCTTCGCGGGGCAAGTATGGCGGCCCCAAAAGATGGCGGG
>NW_020172178.1:6372272-6373453 GCF_003031525.2 Neophocaena asiaeorientalis asiaeorientalis
CCCGCGGCCGCGCTCGCCTTGCCCGCCTCGGCGGGGCGGGACTTGGGCGGCACGTCGAGCTCGCGTGTGTGCGGGCTCGGCGTCGGCGGGGCCTGTCACCGCGCTGCGGCGAGGGCCTTGCCTCTGCTCCCCCCGCGGCGCCTAGCGAGAGGGGCCGCGGGTTTTTGCAGATTGTTCTCAGTCCTGGGCGTTTGGGGGAGTTTTCTTTCCTTTCTTAAGTATTTGGCTCTTTGCAGGAAGGCTGGTTAGTTACACAGCTAGGAACGTTTGCCACTAAATTGATCAAATCGAGTAAAGCTGCCAGATGCTTTATACTTGACAGAAAATTCCTTATTTTTACCGTGAAAAGAAAGATTCTGGAAAGGGTCTTTCTACTGTTTTAGTACTGCTTTGAACGAGGGCCAGAAAAAATATCTGGGGCAGAAGAGCCTTATCTGCATATGTAAATTTTTTGTTTTTACTTCGTAACTGGTGTTTTCAAGTCCTTATCCTATTATTTTATTCACAGGCTATCTTGTTAAATTGTTGGAATAGTAAATAGACAGAATAATCCTACCATAACTAGTTAACCTAGTACCTGTGATAATTAGATTTAAGTGGTAGAATCCTTTACGCCATAGTTACTCCAGCGCTGTCTTAATAAATTCTCACAATTGGATGGAGCCTCAAAATGCGGTGAACGTTGAGTATTGAAGCGTTGTTAACATTCTCAGGAACGAATGAAATAGGCGAAAAGTCTGGACTGAGAAGCTGGTCTGGTTGTATCGTATCTATCTATCTACCCCAGGCGGAGGTAACTAAAGCTGGATGGATCTGTGACTCAGGACTGAGCGAAGGAGCGGAGGTTCTGTCAAAATGTAATAGCAAGTGCTAACAGCGCTGCTGTTCTGGATTTCGGAGGGCCTGGTAGAATTGTCGGTACTTTGAGTTTAGCAGGGGCTATAGGTTTCAGTGAAACACATATTTGAGTACTTAAAAGGTTATCAAAAGATCCTTTCTGTATGCATTCTGGTAGCGCAGAATGATTGCACAGTGATCATGTTGGAACTAAAAGCCATGTTTTCCCATTATTAATCGGAATGGAATAAGAGAGGGGGTGTTGGTTATTGATGAGTTTGCTGAATTCGGGATATCGTTTGAAATTTTTTTAAATTTTTTTTTTTTTTTTTTTTTTGGGGACC
>NW_020172178.1:6373607-6394703 GCF_003031525.2 Neophocaena asiaeorientalis asiaeorientalis
TTTTTTGCGGTACGCGGGCCTCTTACTGTTGTGGCCTCTCCCGTTGAGGAGCACAGGCTCCGGACGCGCAGGCTCAGCGGCCGTGGCTCACGGACCCAGCCGCTCTGTGGCATGTGGGATCTTCCCGGACCGGGGCACGAACCCGTGTGCCCTGCATCGGCAGGCAGACTCTCAACCACTGCGCCACCAGGGAAGCCCAGGGGATTTTATATATTCTGCATTTGATCTTAACCAAATTGTTAATCCACTTCTCCATACTCAGGAAACTTGGTGATGTAGGCTTTAGTTGAAGTGGTACGTATCAGGTTAGCTTAAAAGGCATTTTCTCTGTGCAGGTGGTTGCTGCAGGGTTGTACAGTTTAGGGGTATTGTAATGTCCATTTCTTTAAATCTGGCATGTATGGTTGGTATCTTTTGAATGGAACAGCAGAAAGGGAATCTAATAGTTCTGTAGTAGAGTAGTTATAGATCTGAAAGAGTCCCTAGAGATCTGCTGTTTTTCTTTTCTTTTTATTGACATAATTCCCACGTGCACAGTTCGGTGATTTTTAGTGTATTCACCAGTTTGTGCAATCATCACCACTATCTAATTCCAGAACATTTTTATCATCCCAGAAAGAAACCCCATAACTGTTATTCCCCACCCCCACCCCTAGCCCTTGGCAACCACTAATCTCACTTTTTCCCTGGATTTGCCTATTCTGGACATTTCGTTTGCATGGAATCATATAATATGTTGCCTTTTGTGTCTGGCTTAGTCTGTTTTCAAGATTTCATCCAAGTTGTAGAATGTACTTCATTCCTTTTTACGGCTGAGTAATATGCCATTGTAGAGATAAAACAGCAGGAGCTGCTTATTTTTGCAGATGAGGAAAGTAAGGTCTAGTTAAGGCTGAATATGTTTTAATATTTAATCACAGTTTAACTGTGTTTTGAATAGTTTTAATCCTTTGCTTTAAGGCCCATGTTTGTTTTTGCTTTTTTTCCCTGGCATGTAATTAATGAACATTTCATTGTTGCCAGATTTAGGGCATAGTATTATGTATTTTTTTCCCCTAGATGTTCATCACTATAGTTTGGGAGTGACATCCTCTTTTGTAGAACTTACTAAAAACTAAACCACTTAACTAAATCACTGGGTCGAGTAGGAAAGCTAACAATAAGAGCTGAGTATTTAAAACATTTAGTTTTGAGAGAACCCTAAGAAGGCTTTCAAATCTTGAGGTTTCAGGTAGTTAGAATTCGTGACCTTCACTCTAGGCTGTTGGTATTTTAACTGTCTTAGGTTAGACCAAATATAGCAGTGCTTTGTGCTGGATCGAGTAAAACATCTCAGAGCAGAAAGCCATTGACATTAGAATCAGCAAATTGAAAGAAAGTCAAAAAGTATTAAATTTTTTCTCACTTTTATGCATTCAGAAGGTTCAGGTTTGCCAAAAATTACTAATCCTGACCATTCCATTCACTGTTTTTCCTTTTTTACCATGCTCTTTAACACTAAGGAGAGATGCCATAAATGTAAATTCCCATGGAGCCAAGCCCAAGAAACCCTCCAAAGTAATCATGTCAACCCCATGACCTACATAGGGCAGCCTAAGTCATCGAGCCCAATGCCTAACCTGGTAGCTCTGGAAGCCTGGCTTACTGATAAGCCTCGGTGCTGTCAGATTGCATCTGCCGGTTATTAACCCTCCCTCCCCACCACCCCCAGTCAACAGCTGTCTCCCCCAGTAGGAAAAGAGAAATCCGTGTCAGAAGAGGCCACAGCTCCTGACCTACCTACAACTAGCATTTTAGGCTTTTGGAAGAGAATGAATAATAAATTTTTAAAGTATGCCAGACTCCTGGGCTGATATTTACAAAAAGCTTTTCTATTTGTTTTGATGCCTGCTTTAGTAAGATCAGTTTTATTTATTTATCTAAAAAATTATTTTGGCTCCGTTGGGTCTTCGTTTCTGTGCGCAGGCTTTCTCTAGTTGCAGTGAGTGCGGGCTTCTCATTGCGGTGGCTTCTCGTTGCGGAGCACGGGCTCTAGGCGCTCGGGCTTCAGTAGTTGTGGCACGCGGGCTCAGTAGTTGTGGCGCACGGGCCTAGTTGCTCTGTGGCATGTGGGATCTTCCCTGACCTGGGATTGAACCTGTGTCCCCTGCATTGGCAGGCAGATTCTAAACCACTGTGCCACCAGGGAAGTCCGATCAGTTTGTTTTACGGCTGGGAAATTCAGGGCCTACAACAGGTTATTAGCAAAAACAATTATCAAGAACGAACATTTCCTAAGATCTACATTCTTCTGTCATCTCATGACCTTCTCTTTCTAGGTGACCAATTGATAAACTGCTCTCACTACTTCCCATGGGAAGAGTGAATAAAAGTGAAAACTTTTTTATAATTTTTAAATCTGAACATTTACCAGTGAGTTGTGTCCTATCGTATTATTGGATAAACACGCAAACATTGTATTTTCAAAATTTGGCGTCAGAAACACTACCTGGATGTTGAAGAAAACATTCATGTCATTACTGTTAGCAGACTATTAGGAAGATGTGGGCAGGTCTTGGAAGTTAGTCGACTCTGTTGTGGAAGGTTGTGCCTTCCTATTTATGGTGGACTTCACAGGTCAGGAGAGGAGCCATTTCCTAGTCCTAGGTGTCTTGTGTTAGTAGGTCCCATTCTGTTTAACTTTGTGATTATCAGTAACAGCAAGCCCAGTGGTTTCTGGGAATCTTATTAGTAGCAGCATCAAATTTCCCTTTAGAGGGCACTGACCAGAGGTCTGACCTTGGCATAGCTTAACTTCTGACCTTGGGATCTTTGTAAAATGACTTGTTTGAGTAGGGGGACCCCAAAAGGCATTTTTCATTTCCTTTACAGCAAAGAAATTCTACTCCTTTCTGAATTCTTATGTGACAAAAGGAAGCAGTACACTCAATTTCTTAAAGAAAACCACCCAATTTTAACATGATCTGGTGAGATAATAGGAACTCTCTTGAGTACAATTCATAGTAACTATTCAGTTACTTTAGTCTTACAGTGAGGTTTCAGATATGAATAAACATCAATGTAAATGGTTGTGATGGGCTCTTTTCTTTCTTGTGTAAGTTATTCCTCTCAAATGTAAGAGCTGAGGGGCAGGGAAAGAGGCACTGTTGTGCTGGAGGCTGTTCTGTGGTGTCTGGACCCTGTCTCCTCTCCTAGGAGAGCCATAAACTTCAGGTAGAATTTCTAGCGTCTCACAGAGTATCACACTCTTAAAAACACTCCAAAGTGTCTTTCTCCTTTTACAGTTCTCAACTCTGCCCCCTTCTTTCCCCTTTTTGTCTTCTAGATTTTAAGCACCCCCAAAAATAGAAGCTGCTGCCATGACTCCAGATTGAGAGTTGGTTTTTAATTTCTTATTTTGTTGATAACTCACTTGTAATTTGTAGTAATACATATGGTTATTGTACTAACTACTTTTTTATAGATTCTTGACAAGGATTGAATACAAACTGCTGGATTTTACTTCTGGGGATCTGACTGGATCCCACACACACTATTCCTTTCTGAATTAGATTCTAAGGCTTAAATTATGTGAATTCACTCCCTTGCCTAAAAATCCCTCAAGCACAACAGTGTGGATATACTTGATACCACTGAACTGTAAATTTAAAAATGGTTATCAGAATGGTAAATTTTATGTTTTATATCTGCACACACACACATCATCATCATCATCCCAGAGACATGTCATTGCATTCAGTAGAATCCAGGCTTCTCATAAGCCACCAGCCACACGTGATGTGGCCCTGCTTCCTCCCTGACTTCCTTCCTTGTCCCTGTGCTCCCATTATGCTCCAGCCTTCCCGGCCTTCTTTGAGTTTCTTGAACTTGTTTCTTTGCACTTATTCTTACCTCTGCTTCCAATGCTCTGACCTCAGATGTTCACCTTCTTAGTGCCATCTGTTTTTCAAGTCTCAGCTCTAAGAGGCCTACCCTTTCATCCTTTCAAATGAGCACCCCCCTCGCCATCGTTCTCTCTCAACCCTGTTTTTCTTTGTAGCACTGTCTGAAATTGTCTTGCTTTTATCTTCTAACTTGCTGCTTGTCTGTCTACTTCCTCTAGAGTGTAAGTCCTGGGCTGTAACCCTGCAGCCTTACGATGGTACAAGGCACATAGAAGATTCTCAGTAAATAACTTAGTGAACGAGTGCATGGAATTGTGCTGTAAGGCAGAATCCTAGCCTAGAGTCCAAAATAGCACTCTTACCTGTTACTACTTTCAGAAAAGGAGTAGTAAGTGTGGGGAAGAGGGTGGAAGAGCATTCCTTTTTTAGAAAAAGCATGGACTTCAGTCAGTTCTAGATTCAAATCCTGGATCTGCCACTTTGCCTCTTTAGATACACTACTTGGCATTTCTCCCCCGCCCCGGCCACGCCATGCAGCATGTGGGATCTTAGTTCCCTGACCAGAGGTCGAACCCTCAGCCCCTGCATTGGAAGCGTGGAGTCTTAACCACTGGACCACCAGGGAAGTCCCACTACTTGGCATTTCTGAGGCTTGATTTCTTCAACCAAAAACTTGAGGTTAATACCATAAAGGTTTTGTTTGAATTGAGGAATGTGACAGTTGCTGGCATGAAACAGGTACTCAGTAAATGATAGTATCCCTTCCTAAGGTCTCTGTTAGTGGGGAAAAGTGGAAACAGCCTATGTCCGATTTTTGTCTGTTGCTTAACAACGAATCTCAAGTATTAGCTCTCCCCCATTTCGGTGAAGGTTTGGCTTCATGGCGGTGGTGAGTATATAATGTCATTTTGGTCAAAAGTTACCTAGAATGGTCAGACCAAAGTTAATGGCCTAAGATGGAAGGTGTGGAGAAACAAAATCTAGCCAACCCACAAATAAATAAATAAATAGGGAAGTAGGTAAAAAAATATGTAAATTGGTGAAAATCAGGATCACAGAAAAAAAGGAAGCATTAGGGTCAACCCTAATGAGCTTCCTGGCAATCAAGATAAACAAGGAAACTATACTACTGTTAGCTGATTCTAAGATAGAAAAACTTCTAAGGGAATCAAACTTTTCTTAGGACTGAATTCTAAAATAAACTGTTTTCTATATAAGGGGCCCACTGAGAGATAGCAATGCACAGATTCCAGTTAGTACAGTGTCAGATTTCATGTAGTGTCTTGGAGCAGCCAAAAGACTTAAATGTAACCTAATTGAAGGTGATTCTTTACTTGGCTTACTATAGTTTTTAAAAGTTCAACATTCTTTAAAAACCATAAGCATAGGACCTACTCTTCCCCTTAGGCCCAGGAGGGAGGGCAAAGTGGAATAAAGGTTTTTTGTTTGTTTATTTTTTGGAATAAAGGTGTTTTTGCACACCTCTTTTCCAGACACCATGGTTCCCATTTAATGTGTTACCTTGTTTCAGCCTTATATATGATAGATAGGTGGTCTACCCTTTAATAAGTAAGGAGACCAAAGAAGGGTCAGTGATAGCAATGAGAGGCCTCTTGAAGGAAAGAGATCTTGATCTGGGCTTTGGAAAGCCCAGGTGGGGGATGAGAGGTGGGCAAGAAGGGAAGGAGCGTTGTGTTTATGAAATACCTTTTATCAGACATTGAATAACATTGCAAGCAAACCAGTTTGGTGGGAGCATGGAGGGCATGTGAAGCTCCACTTATGAACCTGTTTTCTAGGCCTGTAGAGTGCTCCCAGCCTTTACATTTAGTTTAGTTCCTTAGTCATTTCTTTTTGACTGTAAATGTTTTGAGTCTCTTTGCTTTGCCTCTCAAACGACTGAGAGCTTTGGTAACTTAGAAACTGAATAGCTAAGAGACAGGGACTTATTTATGTACCTTTTTAACCTTTTGAATAGTTCCATGTACAGAAAAAAGAATGTTTTAAAAATGTGAATGAATAGATTGTCCTGCTGAAACAATTCAAAGTGTGCCACCCCATTGCTGGATGGTATTGGCTAGAGTTTGTTTTTCCAACACCTTCCATCTTAGGCCTGGTTGTTGTAGGTCATTTGCCTCTAGCCATAGTGTTAGTGAGCATGGGAATCACCTAATCCACACTTTTGACTAGAAGTTTTCTCAATATTACGTTTTTCCTACCACCCTACTTCTTTGAATCAATGACTTGTTTTCTCAGCTTTTTCCAAACAGGAATTCTGATATTTAGTTTTCATTTGCACTGCCCAGTTGTGTTGTGTAATCACAATTACAAGGTTAAGTCACATTGATTATAGAAGCTGATTCTTTTGTTTGTTTTGGAGTATAGTTGATTTACTATGTTACGTTAGTTTCAAGACTATAGAAACTGATTTTGGTGACACTTCTAATGTGGATTAACCCTGTCCCCTTGAAACAATGAGATAATTAATTAAGTCCTACCCTCAAGGAAAACTCCAGAGAATAATATACAAAACAGATTTTAAAGCAAATTTAGATACTTTGCTTCATGAACATGCTTTACTTTGATGTGTATTTGTTTGTTTTTAATTTATTTTATTTTATTTATTTTTGGCTGCGTGGGTCTTCATTGCTGTGCATGGGCTTTCTCTAGTTGTGGCAAGCGGGGGCTACTCTTAGTTGCAGTGTGTGGGCTTCTCATTGCGGTGGCTTCTCTTGTTGCAGAGCACGGGCTCCAGGCGCTCGGGCTTCAGTCAGTAGTTGTGGCGCATGGGCTTAGTTGCTCCACAGCATGTGGGATCTTCCCAGACCAGGGCTTGAACCCGTGTCCCCTGCATTGGCAGGCGGATTCTTAACCACTGTGCCACCAGGGAAGTCCCTTGATGTGTATTTGATAATTACTCTGTTGCCAGTCACTAGAACTCAGTAACACATATAAGAAACTTGATAATCAGAGCTGATCAGTGAACACCTTCATCCTCTTCTATACAGCGAATCTATTTCAGTAGTCATTCTGAAATGGAAGGAATATAATAATGGCCACTGCAGGCAGTGAAAATCTGTATTTGAATACATATTATAATAGTAAAACATTTTAAAATAAAATTGTACAAAAAGAAAATGAATTAATACTTCTCACTTAGGTGTTTTGAACAAAGAGGGAAGCTTATGTACATATGATCTGTAAATGCAGTTATTTGTCTCTTAGTGCATCATAAATTTCTCTTCTATTTGGCAAACTTCTGAAGATTTTCTTTGCAAAAATCAGATAAAATGGACAAATTATAGCAAACAGTGACATAATTTGATCTGTTGCTTTAATATGTGTCCAGTTCTTGGTGAAAATGAGGCAGACATCTTTGATTTCTTCTGGCAATAGATCCTAGCATCTTTTGTCATTTCTCTAGCAGTCTTCTTTGAAATGTGATTTTTTTCCCCTATATAAATAGTTTATTTTCTTAAATTTTGCTGTTGAATAGTTAACAACCATCTGTTTTACAGTTTCTGTGCACTGGTCTTCAAGGAGTTCTCCAAATTAACTTCCATGAAATACAGTGTTTGTTAAGGAATAAGTAAGAAATATGTGATGATAATTTGAAGTTTTAAGTATATATTATGAAAGCGTACAGTAACCACAGCAATTATTTAGAACTTAGACCAACAAAAGTTTTTTTTAATTTTTTTTTTAAGGAAAGAATATTGTATCATTGACATTGTTTTCAAAGTGCAGGTATATAGTGATAATCAAAAGCAGACTGATTTTTAATCGGTTTAGTTACGGTTTTTAAAATGATGTACAGATCATGCACTTACTGTGTGTACTTCAGGACAGATTGCTTTCACTGTGTGCCACTTTCACTTGGTGTGTCACTGATTAAGATTCTCATTAGACAAAGGTAGTTTTCTCTCTATCTGAACACATCTCTTTAGTCTCCTTTGCAAAGTCCTCCTCATTCTCTCAGTATTGGAATTACACAGCTTTTGGTTCTGAGCCTTTTCTCTTCCTATATTTTTTTTTATAGATAAGGTATATTTCTGCAGCTTTAAATGCAGTTTGTATGCCAGTGATTCCCATTATATTTCTCTCCAACCTAGATTTCTTTTTATCCCCAGTACGTAGCTATTTCTTACCTCCTTGAGGTCTGTCCACTAGGTGTCGCACAGTTAGCCAGTGGAGCCAAACCAAAGTGGGATTCCAGATCCTCTCCTGCAGGTTGTCTCTTCCCCCATTTTCCATCTTAGCTAATGACACCACTGTCCTCCAGGAAACACAAACAAGAAACTGAGATGGCATACTTGACATCCCTCTTCCCCCCCCCCCCCACCCGTCTGATTCATCACCCAGCCATGTTCATTCCTTCTCCACAATAAAACTTGAATCTAACCTGTTTTGTTTTTTTAAATAAATTTATTTATTTATTTATTTTTGGCTGCATTGGGTCTTCATTGCTGCACGTGGGCTTTCTCTAGTTACAGCGAGTGGGGGCTACTCTTCAGTGCGGTGCACGGGCTTCTCATTGCAGTGCTTCTCTTGTCGCAGAGCACGGGCTCTAGGCGCACCGGTTTCTGTAGTTGTGGCACGTGGGCTTATTTGCTCTGTGGCATATACGATCTTCCTGGACCAGGGCTTGAACCCTTGTCCCCTGCATTGGCAGGCGGATTCTTAACCACTGTGCTACCAGGGAAGTCCCATGTATTCTGATTCTTAATCATTTGATTGTTTTCTGGGTATTTTATATTCTTGAATGTTGGAACTAAGAACTGATCCTCAAGAAGTATTTCCTCATTCGACTTCAGTTTGTGTCACCCCAGAATTCATACGTTGAAGCCCTAATCCCCGATGCAATGGTATTTGGAGGGTGGGGCCTTTGGAAAGTTATTAGGTTATAAAGCCCTCATGGATGGGGTTAGTGCTCTTATAATAAGAGACAGAAGCTATGTAATGTGATGAGAAATGGTGTGTATGTAAGGATACAACAAGAAGACATCTGATGTCTGGGAACCAGGAAGAAGAGTTTCAGTGGGCTGGCACCTTGATCTCCAGGACTGTAAGGAATACATTTCTGTTTAAGCCACCCAGTCTAGAGTATTTTTGCTGTAGCAGCCTGAACCGACTGAGACCACTTCCCTCGCCAGAATGTAAGTCCCATGAGGGCAGAGACCTGGTTTTGTTTCTGCTGCCTAGATCAGTGCCAGGCTCACAGGTGGCCCTCGGTTATTACGTGTTGAACTAATACAAGGAATGGTTGAGCCTGTGATTCCTTTATGCCAAGAGTTCAGCTTTGTTTCTGCCCCAGTACACTTGAGACATAATCCTTATCAGTAGCTTGCTCAGAGCAGCAGTGATTCTCAACCTTGCCATCATTCTTGTATTTATTAGAAAGATACCAACAAGAATGTGTCTTCACTGTGAGAATAAAAATAGTTTCAGTGAAGAAAAATAGCCTCCCTAACCACCAGTTTATTTTGATACCACTAGAAAGTTGATGTGGTGGTAGTTGTGCCTAGGCTGGAGCGATCAGAGGGTAAAGGAATTATCACAGCCCTGAAAAAAGAAACGAAAGAATCTGGTTACAGTGTGGAATCCCAGCTCTGTAACTTGTGATCAGTAACCACATTTCCTCTTCTTTTTTATTAATGCATCCAGCGAGATTTTCTTATAAACGGGTAACCTGGGTTATATTATCAGGTTCTTTCTAGTTCCAAACAAGAGGCGGCTGGGCCTAACAGTAAAGCGCTCAGGTGTTAGACTTCACCCCTGTCGCTTACTAACTGGTTAACCCTGAGCAAGTTACTTAACCTCTCTGTGTCTCAGCTTTCTCTTCTGTGAAATGAACTTGCTAATTTGCCCACCTCATAGGGTAATATGTGCAGTGATTAAAATAGTGCCTTCCCGGAAACATTCAATAACATGTCAGCTGCTATTATATTCTGTGGTTCCTTGTAATGACCTATAATGTTCCCTACAGTGAAGAGCGGTGGGAAAGGAGAAGCATTTAAAGTTTAAAACTGTTGTATTCTGTGCTTTTCATTGTGAAGCAATTTGATGGAGAAGCAGAAATTTTCAGTTAGCATTGAGAGTTTTGAAGCATTCTGTTTTCTGCTTTAGTCACCAAAGTAGTAGAAGACTGGTTTTGGTCTCTGGGCACTTCACTCTAGTTTGAGAGACAAGGCCAACAAAAGTTCAAAACAGCATGATTTAGAGTTCATCAATGTTATTATTCAGAAATAATCCAGGAATTCAAAGGTAAGAATCTGAGGTTGGAGCGATGGAATCAGCCAGCCCTTAGAGAATTTGAGCTAGACTCCAGAGGGTAGGCTGGGTTTGGAGAGAGGTGATGAGAAAGAGCAGAGGGAGAAACTCCTTATTCTTATTGAATATTTCCTTCCCAGCACTTCTGAATTAACCTGTGTGAAAAACAGCTGGTTGGAATATAGAGGGCATGTGCAAAGGAGAAATAAAATACTAGATATGGTAAAATGAGACCAGACAGCATAGGACCCAGAATGGTCAATAGTATTTGGTGTCTAGAATAGAGGAGATTCATTGTGGGGGTCAGTATTCCTTTTCTTTTTTTTTTTTTTAACCTGTTGGATTTGTGATGGTAGTAGAACATTTAAGTAGAGCTCTCCTACATTCTTTGAACACATATTTTATTTATTTATTTTATTTTTCTTCATTTCTTCGGCTGCGTCGGGTCTCAGTTGTGGCACGCGGGGTCTTTGTTGAGGCATGCGGGATCTTCTGCCGCCGCGCGGGGGCTTCTCTCTAGTTGTGGCGTGTGGATTTTCCCTCTCTAGTTGTGGCACACAAGGTCAGTAGTTGAGAGGTCTGTGGGCTTAGTTGCCCCGAGGCATGTGGGATCTTAGTTCCCCAACCAGGGATCGAACCCCTGTCCCTTGCATTCGAAAGTGGATTCTTTACCACTGGATCACCAGGGAAGTCCCTGAACACATATTTATTGAGGACCAACCTACATGCTGACTCAGAGCAAGGCTCTAGGGATACGGGATACATGGGGATCAAAACGGACAAATATCCCTGTCTTCGTGGAGTTTACAGTCTAGTGGGAGTGGGTGACAGAAATCACACAGCTATGAGTACACGTCGTAGTCAATAAAAATTGCACGGGTAAAGGCCATGAGGTTAGGGTGGATGGGCTGTGGTACCTTGGAGGAACTTAAAAGGCCAATATAGCTGGAGCTAAGAGTGAGGGGAGAAGAGTGAAGAATGAGGAGGCTGGAGCGGTAGGCAAGAGGCTAGCTAAGAGGTGAAGGCTAGAAAATCAGATCTGAGTCAGCGTTGCAGAGTTGCTGGTTAACAGGAAGCGTGTGTGGTGGACAGAAAGCAGAACTCTGAGAAGTGGTAGGAGGAGAAGCAAGGAAGCCAAAAATAAGCCGCCGGTTAGAGAAGTGGGCGTAGAACCGGGAAAAGTGGACGCTGAGGGACAGTAATGGCCAACGCTTCCCACTAGGCTAAGAAGGAACAGTGAGGGAAAGGTTGTTGACTTTGGCATTGAGGATTTTGGTGACCTTCAAGCAGAAACAGGGTTTTAAGAGATTGAGGAGAAAGACTGGGTGGTTAAGAGGTAATGGCTATAAATTACCCATTTAAGAAGCTGCTAAGGAAAGCATTTTTTATGGTTTTAAAAATGTGTTTGCTTATATATACTTCTTTACTCAGCTAAGACGATCCGTCTTACGATGTTTTTCAGATGAAAAAAAAGATATTGACCATGAGACGGTGGTTGAAGAACAGATCATTGGAGAGAACTCACCTCCCGATTATTCAGAGTATATGACAGGAAAGAAACTTCCTCCTGGAGGGATACCTGGCATTGATCTCTCAGATCCCAAACAACTAGCAGAATTTGCTAGGTAAGTTATAAGAACTTTTCCTTTCTTTTAGTTAAAGAAAGTACTTGAGTGTTGCCAGCTGTGTTTATTGGTGCCTAAGTTACAATAGTGGTTTGTATTCTTGCTCTAGGGAAGCTTCTGAAAACAAGAGCAGTTGGTTTTTATTTTCAGTGGTAACTATGCTATGAATGTAACTGGCACCATTTTAGATTTGAATAAGATGCAGCAAATACCTCCTCTTTAATTCTGTAATTGATGTTGCTTGTGAATAAATAAAATTGCACTTAATTTGTTTGGAAATGGATCTTTACACTGCCTCCTGGCCTTTTTGTATACATTTTAAATTTGCGTGTATTGTCCTGGTCTGAAGCTGCTGGAGGCCTGGGTCTGTACTGGATTTGTACAGCTGACCGCTGGAAAGGACTTCATCAGTTCCAATTTCAGCAGGTCATCAGTTAGGCTCCTGGTGTTTTGTTGATTTAAGCTGGCATGACAGGAAGAGATCAAATATTTAGGGCCAGGACCCTGTGCCTGACTCTCCAAGGTGAGGAGCAGGAAGGAAGGTCTGAACCCAATGGTTGTTTATTTGTTTTGCCTGAAACCAGCCAGATTCCTAAAGAAACCTTGGCCCCCCCCCCCAAAAAAAAAAAAAGAAACCTTGGCCCCTTTTTACATTATTTTCTAGTATAGTTTGGCAGTTTTTATAAGGACGTGAAAAAACCCACACAGATGTAAAATTCTGAATAAAATGAAATGCACTAATAAAATCTAGAATAGGAAGTATACTCCTTTTCCCTACTTGAGGTTGAATGGAACCTGGAACAGCCCAGGAAATTGAGGCAAAGACAGAATTAGTAAGAAAGAAATCTTTGTGCTCTCCTGTCCTGTCTAACAGTGGAGTGGAGCACCTTTTCTTTCCGCCCCCGTCTCTTGAGAGCAGAGTAGGGACGAGCTGGAGACCCTGGGGTGTCCTGGTTCCTCCCAGCCTGCCAACAACAAGCTGGGCGGCCTCTGGCCATTTGGAGCCTCAGTTTCTCCACATGTCACGTGGGTATAAGAATACCATCGTGCTTTGATAAAAGGGTCTGTACCCTTTTCTCCTTTCCAGTGAAACTGTAGTTATAGGGAATATAAACATTAATTTATTTCTGATTTATCATGGCTTTAAAAAACTTAAGGCCCTATCCTTTTGTTAATGACACCGTGTTCCAGCTTTTATTGCTGTTTGTATTTTAAATACAGATATGTGAATTGAATATTAACTGCCCTGCTCCCCTCCCCACCAGAAGTACAAATAAAAATGGAATCTGTAGGGTACATAGTTAGCAGTGAGGTCAAGAGTTTTTGGACAGATTGAGCCAAATATCATGCCTGTGTTTAATGTTGTCATGTGTTCCTAAAGTTAGTCACATCTTCCTTATGGTACTCGGGTTTATTGGGGTATATGGGCTGCTATCCCAGCGATAGAGCGCTGGAACACAGGAATCAAGGAGGGCTTTGTGGAGGGGCCAGCGTTTGATTTGGGCCTTGAAGAACATAGAGTTCTGACAGGTGGATGGGTCTTTCGTGGTGGGGCCTCCATGCCAGAACAACATGAACACAGAATACGCATTCACTCTCCAGTATATATTCAGAAAACAGAAGTAGTCAAGTTTGGCTGTGAATTAGGGTGCTTACAGGGAAATGACTGGGTTTAGGTAAACGTAAACCAGATCATTAGAGCCTGTGAATACTGGGCCAAGATACGGGCTCTTTAGTATGTAGTAGACAGCTGGTGAAGGTTTTTGAGCAGTAGAGAAGGGGTTGTATGATCAGAGATTTAATCTGAGAGAATTACTTTTCAGCTGTATCCAGGCTGGATGGGTGCAGGGACACCCAGGAAGCGGGAGAAACCAGTTGAACAAGAGCTCATGAAGGCCTGAGCCAGAATTGTGGTGGGTGGCGGTCAGACTATGTAAATGTGAATAAATGTGACAGAGATGACAGGAGACAGTGGAAGACAGAGACAGTTTGGCTGTATGTCTAGAGGGAGGGGCAAATGCACATTAATTTTTTTTAAATGCACATTAAAAGCTTTGCTCCATAGGTGACAGGGAAATTGGGAGAGGGTGCTGGTGTGGGGTTCAGAGTATGCAGTGTTTGGTTTTAGATGCTGAAGAGACATCCGTGCTGGACTTGAGGTGGATTCAGGAAGTAAGTTAGGGCTGGAGCCGTCCGATGGGGGCCCGCTAAGAGCATGAGAGTGTTCTGTAAATAAGCTCTTGGCGGGGGGCAGTGGGAGGTTTTGGAGAGAAAAGAGTAAAGTCTTGGGAAGGCCCTTGTATTCAGAACCAGTGACAGAGCCAAAGCATCATTCAGACTCAAGAAAATAAGTACAGTGGACTTCCCCTGGCAGCGTAGTGGTTAAGACTCCGTGCTTCCACCGCAGGGGGCACAGGTTCCACTGCACCTCCCTGGTTAGGGAGCTAATAAGATCCCACATGCTGTGGGGTGCGGCCAAAAAAGAAAAGAAGAGAAAAGAAAAAGGTAAGTACAGCATTCCAAGAGCCAGTAGAGTTTCCAGAAGGGCCAAGAGAGGGAAGAATAAATATTTCTCTAAATAATATATTGTGAAGTAATTCTGGTGGAGGAGCAGAGGGCTGAGGCAAGGTTTTGCAGAGAGGCGGGGCCCATGGGTAGTGAGCAGTAGAAGTACTTAGGTGTTGGTGACCCTTAGCGTTGTTCCCCTTGCTGGAGAATTGGGGCAGCAATCTTAAAGCTTGTCCCCAGTTTTCTGAACAGAAACTCCAGGATGTTTCAGCTCTAAACTCGGGCACATGTCGCTAAAAGCTTCCAGGGAGAAAAGATAGGTCTACAAAAGGATGATAATTAAACCTGAATGAGAATTTTCTTCAACAGCAATAGATAATTAGAAGACAAAGGAGCAATGTTCTGAGATTTCTGAGGAAGATTATTGTAAACAGAATTCTTGATCCAGCAAAGCTATCAGTCCAACACAAGGGCAAAACAATGACAGTTTTAGACACCTAAGGATTCGTTTTATGTCGCATGCATCCTTTCTGAAGAGGTTACTTGAGGGTGTGCTCCAGTATAATGAGGATGAACATCAAAGGGAAGACTTCCTAAAGAATACAGTGAACAGAAAATCAAGAAGACTGCTGTGCAACAGGCTGGAAAACTTGTTCAGTTTAGAATAGGAAGTCAGTGGGTTGTAAGAATTTCTTCAAGAAAAGTCCATTTCATTCAGTAGTGGATAGAATGAGCAAGGAGCTAGAAGATCTTGGTAGTATGGGAAAGAGTCTTCTAAAGAAGAGAAGATAGAAAGTCCATGACAAGCGTGGCAGGGTTAAGAAAACCGTGGCCTAAAAATGGGGCATAATTTTGACAATATTTAAAGAGAGAACACTCATTTGACTCGACTCTAGGAAAATTCTCTCCTCGGTAACTGAAGCTCTACTGTATTGGACTTGCAGAGCATGAAATATGATCCTAGCACACAGTTAAATTCTTTAGTAAGCATTACTTATGTAATTACCTGAATATAGTATGTGTTTATTATCTTTTATAATCAGCCTGTTAAAGATTCCATTTTGTATACAGAATAGAATGCAGTCTTGCTCCCCTTGACAACATGTACAAAGTAAAGGTACAGGATTTGGGCAGTTGTGAGGTTGGGCTCATTCTCATCCCCATTTTCCATAGTATCTCTTGAAAAGATGAGTAAAACCAAATAAATCTCTCTAATTGGGCAGTGGTGGTGAGAAATAGTTGAGCCTGGAATGCCCTATTCTCTTAGGGCTTCACATTTTGACAATGTAACAGCTGTGAATAGGACTTTCCAGAGACCCCAGAATGGTGACTGGGTCTCAAAGCTGTTGACAAAGAAGTGCCAAGTTTCAAACTGTTGGGGGCCATATCTTATCTTGTTGGCTTATAAAAATGCACAGAAGGGCTTCCCTGGTGGCGCAGTGGGTGAGAGTCCGCCTGCTGATGCAGGGGACACGGGTTCGTGCCCCGGTCCGGGAAGATCCCACATGCCGCAGAGCGGCTGGGCCCATGAGCCATGGCCGCTGAGCCTGCGCGTCTGGAGCCTGTGCTCCGCAACGGGAGAGGCCACAACAGTGAGAGGCCCGCGTACCGAAAAAAAAAAACAAAACACAGAACTTGTTCTCCTGGCCTCCTCTTTTCATCCACCTCCACCCTGTGACTCAGTTCTCATCTTAAGGTGGCATGTTAGTTGCTTTCCCCTCCCCTCCATGTACTGGCATGGTAGGATTCTAGACTGGACTTGGAACTGACCAAAGAATGTTCAGGTTCCTGCTGCACTGAGCCTAGACCGCTTAGTAAATCACTTAGTGTGTATGAACAGGTATAAGAAATAATGACTTATTTGAAAGTCATGGTATTGCGGAGGTGCGACTATGGTGGTTTTGTTCTTTCTTGAAATGTGTTTTTAGTAAATACTTCAAAAATTGGTCAGTGGGTGGGACCTAGAGAATTCTGTTCCCTGATTAAATTTTGTGCATTTTTCATTAACTAAACTTAGCCCTTTGGAAACCTTCTGTGCAGGAAGATCAGAACAAGTGGTTCGATCAGTCCCGAGTTGGTGGGGGTTTGTTTTTGTGGTTCACTACCCACCCTGAGGCTTTTTCACCGGTTTGATATAAAGATGAAGTGTGATGGTGGAGCTGAAATGCCATAAAACCCCTCAATATCACATGAACGTACGCTAAGAGAGAACCCCTTGAACAAACTGTGGCTCGTTTGCCTTAGGCAACACAAAGAAGGGAGGTGAACGGTGCTTGCAGATGGCAGCGCTATTACACAGGGCCTTCTGTCCCGTCAGCACAGCTGGTTCCAGTCTGGAGTCGGCTAAGCTGCTTATTTTCATTCAAGAATCACTTCTTCAGAAATGTTTCATCTTGGCTTCTGGGACATTTACAGATTTAACTTAGTCAGAACTTCTGGTTTACATAACGCCCTGCTGAAAATTGTCCAGGAAATTCCTGCAGTTTGTGATACTGGTGTCCAGCCTTTACAATGTATGCAGAATGGCAGAGTGTAAAATCAGCAGTCACGTCATAGGGCACATAGTCTCTATTTTTAATTGAACGGGAAACTTCTGTTGCCTACCTGGCTCCTCCATATCATTTCTAATACATGGAGGGGCCTTTCCACGTTACTTGTGCATTTCTTTCTCAGTCTCTCAGTCCTTTATTTGACAATGGTGGTTTGGAGGCACCAGTACCTTCTGGGTTGTTAAATACAACTGGCATTTTTTTAAGGAATGAACTCAGTTTTGCCTCGGCCCATTTAGCACAGGTTGGCGGTAATAATAGCCGTCATTTCTCAAGAGCTTAACGTACATCATCTCTTAATTTCCACAGCTCTAAATAGGTAGCATTAATACCTTTTTACAGAATAAGAAACTGAGGCTGAGAAGTTAAGTGATTTGCTCAAGGTCGTGCAGCTGGTTGAAGCCGGCACCCAGTCACACATCCCATTCCACCTCGCTCACCTCACGATGCTAATGCTCTTGTCGTCGTCTCCGGGTCCGAGAGCTTTGTAAGCTTCTCAGTCAGTGAGAAACTCGTATCTTGGTTACTTGTGACTGACTGGTTTGGGTGGGTCAAGAAGGTATTCTAAGTAGTAGTATGTAATTTTAGTCTTTTTAAAAAATGACTCTCTTTTTTAGGATTTCAAATATATATATATATATATTTTTTGTAGGTTTATGTACCAATTGTTGCCACAAAGATTTTAATTTTAGTCTTTACTCACAAAACAGAACACTTTCAATCTAGGCACGCTCGTTTGGAAAATGCCCTTTTTAGTGTTTGCATTCGAATATCATGTAAAAGGTACCTGCGTATACTGCCTCACTTGCCACTCTGAAGTGAACAAGACTGATTTGCTCAAGAGCTTAAGAGTGGCTGCAGTTAAATACCTCCACTTCCTCCTCGAGTCCAAGGGTGTTTGCCCAGATGCGCTTTAAACTCTAATTCTAAAATTAAGTATATTGCTAAATATTAGCACACATTTTAAAAATGACATTTTAAGAAGAAATGCCACTTAATAACATTCAAAAAATGAATCAAGAGTTGGGTGAATGGCACATAGGACTGTTCTCTTTACTTTTGTGTATATTTGAAATTTTCCATGATAAAAAAAAATTAAGTTCCTAGGAATGAATTTAAGAAAATTTGTGAGGTCTGGGGACACTCGTAGGTAACTGGGCTACACCTGTCCTACGGTCATAGGCATTTCACTGCCACTGTCCCCACGTTCAAGCCCTAAGGCGGGTGGAAGAGGGGAAAAAGGTTGTCAGTACGACGTATTTGTCAACCCAGTGAATGTGTTTTTAAAGTCAGAGTTTTTGGTTTTTGAGATAATTTGCATACAGTAAAATTCACCTCTTTTAGGTTAGTACCGTTCTGTGAATTTGGACAATCATGTAGTTATCTTCACAGCCAGGACAGCATTTGAGTGGAATCATCAAAGAGTAAACATCTTAATTGGGAAGATTGAAGCTTGGTTCTTAATATACAGTTCTTATCATTAACATTTGATTGGTGTAGAACCGTGTCGTATGAATCACTATTATTTTTCAGACTCTGTTATTATAACCTCCAGGTGGCGCAGTGGCACCAAATTTTTGTCGTACCTGGTTTTGTGAACTCAGACCCAAACTCTATTTAAGGTAACATAGGCTAGTTCAGAGCCCTGTACACAGCAGGCACTTAGAAAATGTTTGCTAACTGATGTGGTAATCTTCCAAGTACAAGAAAGGACAAGTATCTACACGGTTGGACTGGGGAGGATACCAGGCTGAAAACGTTCTCTTAGAATTCCAAGTAGGAAATTTGTACTGTCTTGAACAAACTCCTTAGAGATAAGTTATAGGTACCAGATGAATTGTTTCACCTCTGCTCATCCAGGATGTGGAAAGTTTAAGGAGGTGATTTCATGAGTTCAGGTTTTATAAAGTAAGGAGCCTCAGGGAATCCTTTCCTCAGATCAAGAGTGAAGAAGGATAATACTGTTAGGGCCTTTGCTCCCTTCAAGACGACAGCAGCAGTCTTTCATAGTAAAAGAGGGGTGGTGAGTGAGCCTGCTCTCAGGGAGCATCAGCTTAGTTGTGTATTAAATATGCATCCTCATACAGGAGTGTGAGATGGCAAAACTAGGGACGAGAACATCGGTTTCAGAGATTTTAAATCTTTTTTTCTAGTTTTTCTAGGAACTCTTAATTTCTCACCCTGTACCACACACAGATCTTTAGGGAGTTTTGGAGAGAAAGTTTTGACAAAAGACCAAAGGTTGGTTCAGTGAATATAGCAGGTAGGTAAGTTACCAAATAAGCAAGCTCTGGGTAGTAACTCCGCAAGCAGGGCTCTCCCTGACTGCCCAAGTGGTCGAAACTATAATCTCCCTCCCATCACCACCAACACCAAAACTAATAGTATGATAAAAATTAAACAGTGTGAAAAGGTTTGGGGGTGTTCCCGCCAGTCCCTAGGGGCTCCTCCCCAGAGTAACCAATACTCACAGTTTGCTGTGTTTCCTTCTAGAGCTATTATACATATATGTATATAAACAATTCTCTGTTTAAAAGGACTTTTCTGTACCCTTTTTAAAAAAGAGTCTCTTATAAAGATCATTTCTGTCAGTATAAGATGGACAACCCCCCCCTTTTTTAAGCAGTTGTATAGGATAGATAGTTTTAAGACCCCCCTCCCATATCTTCCTTTCTTAAAGCACCCTTATCACAGCAGCTGCTTTTGGATACCTCACTTTGCTTACCTCACTTTGCTCCCACTAGGAGTTTCATCTGTGGTTTTGGGGCTGTTGGTCTTTTTTATTTTTTAAAGAGTTTGGGGAAAAGAGCAGATACTTCAATCATACAGCTCACAGTGCCATCCTAAGCTGCACCAGCTTATTAGCTACGAGACCACAGGCAGCCACTCAGCCCTGTTTGTGCCTAAGAAAACTTACCTGTAGGTTGGAAGAGTGCTTCTTCACAGTCGCGGGTCCCCAGAGAATGTGAGTTTTCTCATCCCTTCCCCTTCACGGAAGCATGTTGTAATCTTAGTTTTTGTACCTATAGGGAAAGCATTTTAGGGACTATATGATTTATGCCAGATGAGTCTACCCATTCCTACAAACCTGTCTCTCTTTTTTTTTCCCCCCCCTTTGGTAAGAATGAAGCCAAGAAAAATTAAAGAAGATGATGCTCCAAGAACAATAGCTTGCCCTCATAAAGTAAGTAATGCTAGGGGGAAAGTGTTCATTACTGTGAATGAAGTTTTAGAGAGCTTATAAGAAATCGCACTTTTTATTTCCATCTTCATAATGGAGATGCAGTGAGGAGCTATAACCTGGTTTCTAAATTCAAGAGACTGTATTTTGTGATGTAAGTATTGTTGTTCCGTAAAGGCCACTTAAACTTAAGTACCATTAAATGGGGTTGCTGTAGGGTGCCAGTGTTTTTATTATCACTGTGTACTGAATATACTCTGTTAGGATTTTATTCTTTTTGGATTGTTAAACAAGTCAGTCTTAAGGCATTGGGTTGTGCCTCACCCATGGACCTTTATGGGACTGTGGGCTCCTTATGGAAATTTGGAAATCATTTTGGATGTTGCTGACGTGACCCTAATAAGACTTCATTTCCTTCACAATTTTAATTTACCCTGTTAATTGTGTGTTGCTAGGGAGTACTTAATTGTTTTCAAATGTGGCTATTTATTAGTCTTTAATGATAGCCTAAAAAGTACTTTGAGATATTGATTGGGTCTGTTTTAAACTTAATTGGAGGTGTAAATAAAGTATCAAGTAGGTGGTACAGAAAAAGGAGGGGAGAGATTTTGAATGGAGTAAAAAATTTAAAAAGACAACAACAACAATTGGAGAAGGATAAATTTGCTTTCATGGTCTCACCTCTGATGGCTGTGCACCCATAAGTTCTTTTTGTCTCTTTTTTTAATGTTCTTGCTGTGGAAATTTTGATACATAAAAGCATTTCTGTTGAGGCCAAATACTAATAAGCATTTGAAAACAGTTATCCCTTAAGTGCTCGTCTTCTCTCTAGCTTCTCTCTGTACTTCTTTTCCAGAAAGATTTTTTTTTTCCAATTCCATTTTCTGGATGGAAACTCAGCCTAGGGGTCAAGGTGAAAAATCTGTGGTGCCCCCTCCCCCGCCCCCCTTGCCTGTGAAGCTGTGCAGTGTTGACTCGTGCTGTCCTTCTGTCCTGCTGTCTGATCATTTCCCCATTCACTCCATTATTGGGCAACAACTGCAGAAGAAATGGTGCAGGACATGCTTCTCCCGAGCATC
>NW_020172178.1:6394759-6412328 GCF_003031525.2 Neophocaena asiaeorientalis asiaeorientalis
TTTCAGTTTACCTGCTTCTTTTCCTAGTGTCTCACAAAATAAATTTCTTCTGTAGTTGCCATTCCTTGGAGACCCTCTTGCTTCTTTCTCTGTCAAGAAGGGGAAAGAGGCAAAGAGAGAAGAGGGAACAGTAGGCGATGGAGAATGACAGCCCATTCTTGCAGCACAGAATACGGGGCCCACCAAAGGTAGTGGTGGACTGCCGTCATCTTAACTCCGTTTCTCTCAGTGCTTCTGTTACTTCATCTGGGGGCGTAGCCGGGTGAGGCGGCCTTGGTGTAGCCGGCAGCCAGGGTGTCTGGGTTCTACTCCCAGCCTGGCTCCTACTAGTAGCGTGACCTTGGGCAAGTCTACTTAAAGGCATCTCTAAGCCTCAGTTTCCTCACTGTAAAACAGAAGCTTGCATTACATGTTAAGGCCTTTTTCAGCTGTTTTTTGGGTTTTTTTGTCGTAAATAATATTTCTACTGCAATATGAAGTAAAATGTATGTGGGGAGGTTGGGAGGGTCGTTGTATTGTGTCAGTGAGGCTGTCAGGCGGTAGAATCGTTTGTAACAGTTTGCAGCGTGAACCACTAAGCTTCTCTCTCTGTTCGAAGGGCTGCACAAAGATGTTCAGGGATAACTCTGCCATGAGAAAACATCTGCACACCCACGGCCCCAGAGTCCACGTCTGTGCAGAGTGTGGCAAAGCTTTCGTTGAGAGCTCAAAACTAAAACGACACCAACTGGTTCATACTGGAGAGAAGCCCTTTCAGGTAGAGCCAGCCCTCCTCCCCTCCGCTGTCCCCGCAGGTGTAGGCAGGGCGGCAGCCTGCTGGAGAGACGCCGCTCAGAGAGGCCACAGTGGGGTCCTGGTGACTCACTCGGGGGGCTGCCCCAGCTCTCGCCTCCGCTGTGTGTGATCTGTGTGGTACCAGAGACGGGATGTATCGAGGTGTTTCTGGAGTGTACTTGACGTCAGGAGAAACACGGGATTGCTCGAGAGCAAGCCTAAAACAGAAGTTCTCATGTGTTCACTGCGGGATTAAAGCAATTTGCTTGCTGTAGTTAACTTATTTTTTATAGTATATTGAACTGCTAATTGACAGGGAACTTCTAAAATTTTTGCTGTAAGAGAGTAACTTTGAAAATAGTGTTTATTGCCTTGTTCTTAGAAGCCCATGAACAAGTGAACGAATTAGCAGTGCAGCTGGTAAATCTAACATGGTTCTTTTTGATACTTGACACCAGAAACCTTCCTAACCGTTTGTCTCTTATTATTTGAAATATTTACACAAATGTTAGGACCCTAACATAAGATTTAGGAAGATTCTTGCTGTTTTGCTGAATGTTTCTCTTATGTTGTAGTTAAACAATTCATGAGGGCTATGCATGGGTCCTAGGAGTTGTCTGGGCAGAGTTACGGCTCCCTGCCCCCTAATTTAGACTGTATCTCAAAAGCTTCCCCCCAGGGCAGGGCAGGGCCAGGCAAGGCAAGGAAGGGCAGGGAGGATCGAGTGAGGTAGAAGAGGTAGGCTGCTCTCCCCCCAGCAGTGAGCTGCCCCCTCCCGCGCCTAGTCGGAGTCTGAGCGGGTTGTCTCTGGTCTCTCCTCGACAGTGCACGTTCGAAGGCTGCGGGAAACGCTTTTCACTGGACTTCAATTTGCGCACACATGTGCGAATCCATACCGGAGACAGGCCCTATGTGTGCCCCTTCGACGGTTGCAATAAGAAGTTTGCTCAGTCGACTAACCTGAAATCTCACATCTTAACACATGCTAAGGCCAAAAACAACCAGTGAGAAGAGAGAAGACCCTTCTCAGCCTCGGGAAGCATCTTCCAGGAGTGTGATTGGGAATAAATATGCCTCTCCTTTGTATATTGTTTCTAGAGAAGAATTTTAAAAACGAATCCTACATACCCAAGGGACATGTTTTGATAAAGTAGTAAAAATTAAAAAAAAAAAACTTTAATAAGATGACATTGCTAAGATGCTCTATCTTGCTCTGTAATCTCGTTTCAAAAACACGGTGTTTTTGTAAAGTGTGGTCCCAACAGGAGGACAATTCATGAACTTCGCATCAAAAGACAATTCTTTATACAACAGTGCTAAAAATGGGACTTCTTTTCACACTCTTATAAATATGAAGCTCACCTGTTGCTTACAATTTTTTAATTTTGTATTTTCCAAGTGTGCATATTGTACACTTTTTGGGGATATGCTTAGTAATGCTATGTGTGATTTTTCTGGAGGTTGATAACTTTGCTTGCAGTAGATTTTCTTTAAAAGAATGGGCAGTTACATGCATACTTCAAAAGTATTTTCCTGTAAAAAAAAGTTATATAGGTTTTGTTTGCTATCTTAATTTTGGTTGTATTCTTTGATGTTAACACATTTTGTATAATTGTATCGTATAGCTGTATTGAATCATGTAGTATCAAAATATTAGATGTGATTTAATAGTGTTAATCAATTTAAACCCATTTTAGTCACTTTTTTTTTCCGAAAAATACTGCCAGATGCTGATGTTCAGTGTGATTTCTTTGCCTGTTCAGTTACAGAAAGTGGTGCTCAGTCGTAGAATGTATTGTACCTTTTAACACCTGATGTGTACATCCCGTGTAACAGAAAGGGCAACAATAAAACAGCAATCCTACAGAAAGAATATGGCAGAAAAAGATCTGTAAGCACAGTCTTATTTCCTTTTGTTGTCCAGAATAATTATAATTCTTGAGCCTCCCAGAAATTGGAAGTTAAATAAAGCAACTCAAGTTTCCTTTATTTTGCACTCAATTACAGTGACTTGTGATTAAAGCGATGCATGGATATTTTAATACTTCCCTTGTGTACTGAATTCTGAGAGAGTAGGTAACAGGCATCCCGAGTTAAGGAACTACCTCAGAGTACCCCACACCAGGCCCGTTGGTAATAGGATTTTGATCTTAGCTCCCCCAGCAAACGTGTGACCGAAGCAGTTTGTGCTACCCTGGCCTGTGTGTGTTCTCACGGTAAGGTGTTACCTGGCAGGGGACGCGAGCAGAGGGGAGACCAGGCATTTCCATTGCTCAGGCCGCCTTCAGGGCAGCTCCCGCAGGTCCTGGCTTGTCTGACAGGAAACGCTTATGGTTATTGGCTACTTGGTTTGAGAGCCTTGGTTCATCCATCTAGTGGAATCTTTCAACGCTAGCACATTGTAGCAGCTGAGCGCCAGTAGCTTACTTTTGTGCTTCTAAATAAATGGCTACTGAGTGCAGATTGGCAAGGTGATTCGGTTATTAAGAAAACTGTACTCAATGAGTACTTTACCTCTCACATTGTGACCTCTTAAATGTACGATTATAATTTTTGGATTTTACTTAGAGTCAAATATCAAACTCATGAGACTATTTTATAAACTGCCATGATACAGCAAAATCCCATTTATTCAAAATGCAAACATACTGTGTGTCTTTGTGCTGTATGCTTGACTCTGCAAAGTAATTGACGGACTAGCTAATACCAGAGATTCAGGTACAAGACGTCCAGGACATCATCGGGTCAAAAACAGAGCCCTGTCTCTTACAACTTCTCCATTGGTCCTATACAGGAGGATTGGTGACCTAATGACAGTGACCCTGTGGCCCTCCGGAATTTTGAAGTGCCTTCTGAATCACAGATGAAAATTTTAACTTGAGACACTTTTTTCTATTTGTTCAGAATCTGTTATCCATTGAGTAGTTTGATAGAACTGAGTTAATCAGAAGACCCCAGCTGTTCTCTGGGTAAGCCAGGCTTTGCTGTATCTGGCAGTCAGGAGAGAGGTAAGCCCATGGCAGAGGTCCCCTTCAAAGCTGAGCGTCCCAGTGCGAACCTGTGGTTCTTTGACTAGACCTGGGGCAGAGGCCTCCACCACCGCCCGTGGTGTCGGTGCCCGTGCTTCCCTCCCCACCCCACCATCGGGTGAGCAGTCCCCCAGTGGCTGCGTTAGGCATCTGGAGCTGCATCACCCTCACCCAGCATTGTGCCACACTGGAGCCTGGTCCTGGCACCGTCCTCAGGACTCCTGCCCAAGGGCCCACGGCAAGACAGACTTGGGCTGTGGGGAAGTCTCCCCGGCAGCCCCGAGAGCCATGTCATGACCTACAGAAGCCAGGCTCCTGAGTTGGAGGGAGGTCCCTCTTCCTCTGTGCCTTGACCCCTTGGGGGATACCTTTGGTCATCTCTTCTGTCCCTTTCTGTCTCTGAGTGGAATAGCCATCGCTCCCCTTGACTCTTTTCTCTGTTCACGTGTTTGCTCTCAATCTGCAGTTAATTTGTGAAAGGCATTTCATTGGGCATTTGAGGAAAATTTAATGCCCAAGCTCCTCATTGACATAGCACTCTCAACTTAACACCAGTAGTGTAGGAAACTGATAAATGAGCAGCAGCTTACAGAGTAGGGGTAGTTCTCCTTGGGTATAACATACCCATTTTGCTCGTGGTTAGAATTTATAATTTTGGTAAAGATGTAATTTACTAAAATTTAAAATCATGTTCTCACAGTGAGTCAATTGTCTTGAGGATTAATCTGATTTATAAGTAATACTGATAGACATATTTTCTTACATCTGAGCTGAAATAAATGCATGTTTCTAGCATATATAAAAACTCCAGAGGATAAGTTTACATTTAACAAGATGTTGTTTTCTATTTTTGGATTTATTATTTTCCCCTTTTTTTGGTGGTAGGGGTTTAGGGGGAAGCATAATATTTGTATAAAGAACTGTCACCCCAGAGTGACATTTATTTTCCAAGGTGACATTGAGCTCTCTGTTGGTTTCATGGTGTTTGTGTGCTGTGCGCCTAGGTTCAAGGCCTGCGGATTTGAGGAAAATCAAAGTTCTTGTGTTTTTTTTTATTTGGTTTTCACGTACATTCTTTTAAATGTCGATTATTTTGCTAAATTTGAGTAAAGCGAGACCCGTTGGATAGTACCCTGGACGCCTGATGGTGTTGCTGAGTTCTGGTTTGTTTCTTCATGATCTGTGAGACCCTTCATTCAGCAGGGCGCCTGTAGAGACCGCGGCTCTGTCTGAGCAGCTGTTGAAGCTCTTTCAGGAGGTTTACTGCTGCCGTCGCTGCTTAGCCAGGCTTACCTCCTGTACCTTAACCTCAGGATCGGTTTCTGTGGCGCAGGAAGCCCTGGTCTCTCTACGTTTTTGAGTTGGAACCCTGATAATCCACCCGCACAACAGCTACAGGCAGAGAACACGGATCCCTTCTTGTGTCTGGTTCTGGTTTGGGATCGGCATGCTTAGTAAGGCCACGTTACTAACCCTCAGTTCCCTCTATATTCTTGACATCTGACCACCAGCAAAAGCAAGGACCCCAGAGGGCAGAGCAGTGGCGAGAGCTGAAGCGGTTCGTGGGCGTCCGCTGGACGCCGGGGCCGCACCGCGGGGAGGTGGCCTTGAGCCTGGCCCCCCGGGCACCTGACTGCAGAGCCCCTTGCCCTGGCTCCCGTTGGCAGCGGTGCAAGTGCAGCACATCGTCAGAGCTCAGACCCGGCAGGTCCAGGCAGGTGTGTTCCACCCTAACTTTGACCCCAAGAGGTTGAGGAGGAGGCGCGACCCCCCAAGCTGTGCTTCCTCGCAGCCGAGGTCGCGCGCTCCACAGTCTGCTCCTCCACGTAACAGAGGGTGGCCTCGGGGTCCCTCGCGCCTGCGCAGAAGCACTTGACTGCGTGGCTGGCTAGGTCTCCTGCACCGCAGCTTCCTGACCTTTGTGGGCCTTGACTGTCAGTGCCCGGACTGTGCTCGGGTTCCCTGGTTGCCTGAAGGCCTGTAAGTGCGGGCCCTTCAGAGCCACGGCAGCAGGCAGGAGGGGCGGGCCCTCCACGAGTGGGCGTGTCCTGCCAAAGGCTTCCGGTGTCTGTCCCCGTGCCCGAGTGGTCTCCGGAGGGCCGGAGAGGATGTTTGCTGGAGCTGGGGCTGGATGGAGACCTGATGGGAGGGGAGCGGCGTGCGGTTGGCACACTTCATGCGCTCCCATTGGAAAAACCGGAAGTGATAGAACGTTGGCGTTAGGTCAGCAGGCAAATCAAAATTCCCACAGGTTGGTCACCCGGGCCCCCAGGTTTTCAGCCAGCTTTCGGGGAGTCCGCAGAGGAAGGTGGGTGTGGTGGCATCACATTCATGTAAAGCGCGATGACTGGTTTTCCACGAAGTGGCAGGTTTGTTCAAGGCACTCAGACGCCGTAAGAAACAGCCTTGGGATGTCATAGGGAGGGGGCCAGTCGCTGTGCTGTATTCTGTTTGCTGCTCTATCTGGGGGCTGCACGATGTCTGCATACAGTATGGAGGGGGAAAGGGCATCAGTACCAAACAATAACCTTTTTTCTACAACATCCAAAACTGGTATGAGGCTCTGTTATCTACAGATGGTGATTGGTTAAACTATTTTCATAGAACAGTTCTGTTTTTATTCACTTTCTGGTAACTTCTGTAGGCCCTGGTTCAAGGACTTAGCATTGCGTCTCATGTACATCTTTTTCTTAAATGTTCTTTGCCATTTCTGGAATTGTCCTTGGTTTTTCCTTAGCTCATAGGTCATAGATGCAGAAATATTATAGTATTTAAGGCATCCGCATCAAATGGCTTTGCATCCAGAAAAACATTTAACAATAACTCAGTTTGAAGCACCAAGCATGTGTAACATGGCTCTATAAACTATAATAAACGCATAATATTGTTAAGCTTTTTAACGCCTGTGCTTCTTGTTTGTTCCTCAATCTCTAAGCCACCTCTTTTCCTGAGTTTCATTACACAGTACAACTGGCCGTAAGCTCCCGCTTGGTCTGTGGCTACCTCAGCTGCCCGGGGCAGATCCTTGTGGGTTTCCTTCTGGCACAGGAATGGGAACCCCTAGGATTCAGTCTTTCTCATGTTAAGAAATGCTTTCATAACATAACCTCAACTCCAAGATGGACTAATGGGCCAGAAGGAGTTTAAATGAGAACCTCACCCGCTTTTCTTTTTTTTTTTTTAAGAATTCAGAACCTTTAAGACCCAGAGCATGGTTTCAGGCCATAGTGAAAAGCAACATTATTATAACTTGTCGTTTTTCTTTTTTGGGTTTTTTTTGGCCATGCGGCATGTGGTATCCTAGTTCCCAGACCAGGGGTCGAACCTGTGCCCCGTGCAGTGGAAGCGTGGAGTCTTAACCACTGGACCGCCAGGGAAGTCCCTTCACCTACTTTTTTTTTTTTTTGCGGTACGCGGGCCTCTCACTGTCGTGGCCTCTCCCGTTGCGGAGCACAGGCTCCGGACGCGCAGGCTCAGTGGCCATGGCTCACGGGCCCAGCCGCTCCACGGCATGTGGGATCTTCCCGGACCGGGGCACGAACCCGTGTCCCCTGCATCGGCAGGCGGACTCTCAAGCACTGTGCCACCAGGGAAGCCCTCACCTACTTTTTAGAGGGCACAGCCAAATGAAATTCTCATGCACTTGGGTCCATGACCCTCACTCAGTGTTAGTTCTGGAAGCTTCTGTGCCAAAAAGAAAAGCTTACTAAAACTGAGATAGACTCTTTAACACTTGGTAAATATATTGAGAACTAGATAGGATTTAGGGACTGGGGAATGAAATACTCCCCCACCCTCACCCAGCTAGGCTCCTGTGACTGATGTACTGCAGATCAAGGTTTATTGTTACCCCTTAATTCATGTGACTTTACCTCCTCTTTGCTAATGATGGAGGGGCTGCTGACAGAATGTGGCTGAGGGGGCACATCCACGTGAGGCCCAGACTGCCGAGTGAAGCCAAGGTCGAGCTGAGCCGAGGAGCATGGTGAAAAACTGCGCATCTTCAGGTGTGAGATGGGAAGGACCTCGGATTGTTGAGGGTTTTGGCGTTGCTTTCTGTGGGCACCCCCAGATAACAGCGAGACCAGTGTCCCTCCTTTGCACGTGCCGGTACCTCCACCCGGCGAAAATACCATTTGTTGAGAGCTGTGCCCAGGACCGTGCCCGGCATTGTGAACACCCTTTCAGTCATTCCTCCAAACTGACCTTGGAGGAATTCCACAGATCACCCCGTGCCATGGATGAGGGGCACTGGTGAAGGTTCGGGCAGCCGCAAGTCAAAACCCAGGCTACCTGGCTCCCAGCGGCACTCTGTTTGCCCCAGAACCCTCAGCCTGCGTTCATCTCCAACCCCCTTTCAAAGAAGCCCTGGTCCCTGTCTGTGGTGGACGCCATGGCCTCTGGGCTCCCAGCTAGGCAGCCTCTCTGGCTCTTAGAAGAGAGCATCTCCTGGTCTTGGATCTGGCTCTCCAGGACTCCCACTGCCAGCAGTGTTTCAGCTCCTAGATCTGGCCCCTGCGGCCTGCCGTCACTGCCGTGCCAGGCAACAGCATGGGAGCTGTCACCGCACCGGAACCTCCAGTGACTCCCTGCTTGTACCCGGTAAAACCCGAAGCCCCAGCCCCAACCTACTTTCCCAGCCTCTTGCCTCCCTCTTGGAGGTTTTCATTTCCAAAGCTTCCCTGTCCTTGAACTGCCAGGTTTATTCATTCCGCTGAGCCCCCAATGATGTGTCACGCCCCGTTTCAGTTGCTGATGGAACCGCACTAACTAAGGGTACTAGGATTACATCTAGTAGAGGAGATGGCAAGAGATGATAAAAGATAAGTGTGGGGGCTGCTGTGAAAGAAAAGAGAGGAAGGGGCTGGGGAGGGAGGGCAGCCTCAGGGCAGGAGGCCCCAAGGAAGGGTGTGCTTGCCTGGCTGGAAGCAACCTGCAAGCTGCCTCTTTTCCATCGCCTTCTGCAACGTGTTGCTTATGTACTGGATCCCCCGAGTGTCCCCGGAGCTGGTGGCCAGAGACCCTCTCCAGCTCTGCCCACCACTCCCCCGCACCCCAGGCTCTGCCATGGCGAGTTCAGGCTCTGGTCCCAGGTCCCACGCTGGCTCGCACCTCTGGCTTTGGAGCAGCTCGGCCGTGGGGGGGCCGCGGGTGGGGCGGGGGTCGTGTCCGGGCTGGTGGGGACAGGTGCGCGCGTGCGCGGCGTCCAGGTGCCAGGACCCCGAAAGCCAGCTCCCCTAGAGACGCCTGGCCGTTTCGGGAGCCCGAGTGCCGTGGGAAGCTTAGGGGCCCTCCGCCTCGGCACCCCATGGCCCCCATGCCCGCCGCGGGCCAGGGGGAGGGGACACGGCGGTTGGAAAGGCCTTGGCATTCGACCAACACGAAGGGCACATGACCTTGGGCCTGTTGACCTTGGGCCTCAGGAACTTCGTCTTCCTGGATGGAAGATGGGAGGCCTGCTCCACTGTGAGGGGCCGGCAGGGGGACCAGGGGCCAGCCTCGGAGTCCAGGAGGAGGAGGCAGCCGCCCTCCAGGGACCAAAGGCAGGAGGGGAGTGGGCGCTCGGCTAGCCCCCAGGAGAGGCCGGGAGGGCGGTCGGGGGGGCATCGGGGGGTCAACTGAGCGGGCCTGGGGCTGGGAGGGCTCCTGGCACACGCCCAGACCAGGGAGAGGGCGGTGCCTGCCCGTGGAGGGTGGGGCAGGGGGAGCAGCGGCCCCAGGAGGCCTGGCCACCTCGGCTGAAGTCAGGACCTGTATCGGGAGGGTGGGAGACACTGAGGCTTCAGTGAGGGGGGCGTGGGAGCCCCCCAGGCCGGCGCTGCTTTGTCTCCGTCACCCTCCTTCCGCGGGCCAGGGGCTGGGCTGCTCATCTTCCCTCCCCCCCAGCCCCGCTCTGCTGCAGTCACCCCCTTCTAGTGCCAGGCCACGGGCTCCCCACCACCCCTGGTGACCTCAGCATCTGTCCTAGGATGGCCCACCCCCGTCTGGCCTGTCTGTTCCTTGGCTTCTTCCTCCTGATGACCCCACCCCTGAATGCCACTGCCATGGCTGCCCCCAAATTGCCTTGTATTCACTGACACCCGCCCCCTCCAGTCTGTCCCTGGGCCTCCTGCTCTCTGATTGCCACTCCTGCCTCAGCCTGCAGGCTGCCAGCAGATCACCCGTCGCCATTCGGCCACTCAACCCCATGTCCCGGCTTCACTCTCCTGCATCCTTGCCTTCCCTCCCTCTGCATAGGCTCAGCTCCCAGCAGCCTTAGCTAGTGTGCCCTGGTCACGGTGGACACTCCCTCCCCACGGAGCCCGGGTGGGTGCCATGAGGTCAGGGTCTGGGTACCAACGCAGCAAGGGAGTTGAGACCAAGGCTCACAAAGAGTGGGTGCTGGCCTGTCCCAGGCTCCTCTGCTACTTGAACTGCCACTCCAACCGCAGAACTTGACGAGTCGGCCGCCAGGAGTCGGTGGGGCGGGTAGGGGGGGAGCCCAGGCTGATCCTGGGTCTGGTGAAGCTCCCGCCGGTGGGTGGAGGACGGCCGGTTGCCATGAGGGCTGTGGGCCCACAGGGCCCGGGGCTCTGGCCTTGTGACCCTGGACAGGGCCCCCCGCCCCCCGCCGGTGTCCTCTGTTGGGCTTTTGGGAGTATTAAAGGGTGTGTGTGTGCAAAGGGCTGATCCGTTGTTCCTGCAGTCACAGGAGCCCGCCCCCCATGGGGGAGCCATGAAGGCCCCAGCTCTGTGTGGGGCGAGGGGCTTTTGACCAGGAGAATTGATTACATCAGTGACGGTGGGCCAGGTCGGGCCAGTGAGGACGGTGTCAGGAGGTGGGGCACGCTTTGTTCACTCCCTGTGCCTGGGGCCCAAAGGGATAAAAAAGGAAAAGGAGAGAGGCGTGAAGGGGCACGGGGAAGAGGACGCACTTCCCCACGGCCGGCCTCCCGTGCTGCAGAAATCGGGGAAGACGGTTGGTGGGTTGACTCGGGGTTTCCCTCAAACTGCATGGGGGCTTCACCTGTCTCCCTTCATTCCCCAGTGGCCCTGCCCACCTGCCACCGGCACCCTCCCTTCCCAGCCTGGAACTGCCCTTTGGCTCAGATGCCCCCACCCAGGCTTGCCTCCTCTTGCCCAGTGTAGCCCACTCACCTCACAGCCTCCTGGGGGGGTCTTTAAGGCATGACCCAGATCACCCCCCACCCTGGGCAAAACCTGCCAGCTCCTTACCGGGTCGTGATGCATTTGGCTACAAATGACAGAGAAACCAAGGAAGAGTGTGTGACTGGCCTTCCCCAGGCCAGGCTGGTTCAGTGGCCCACCAAGGCCATGGGGCCAGCTCTATCCCCACTGCACCTGCAGGCATCCTGTCCCCATTTCATCAGTAAGAGGGGGCAGGGTCAGAGGGCAAGGGATGTGTCACAGCTGCGTGTGTCCCTTTCACAAAGCTTTCTCAGAAGCCCCAGCCACAGCTTTCATCTCACTGGCAGGATCTGGGACCCATGGCCACCTCTAGCTGCAAGGGAGTCTGGAAAGGTGTTATTTTATATTTTTTCTGGACACACTGAAGCACAGAACAAACTGGGATTCTAGGTACCTGGGAGCGTCTGCCACGCCGCCCTTCCTTCCCGTCCCCCCTCCCAGGCCTTGGCTAAATCTGCCCCCTCAGCTCCAGCCTCACTGTCCCTCTGTGGCCTGGTCAGTGTTGCCCTTCCTCCAAGACTGTTCAGCTGTCCCCATCTAGTTACTGTCCAAGCGTAGCTGAAAGAATAAAGTAAGGGATGCTCACCCGATTAAAGGCCACGCAGCTGTTCAGGAAAACATGGCCACCTGGAACACACTGATAAGGAAAGGTGTCTGTTGTGGGTTGAACTGAGTCCCCTGAACAGATGTGTTGAGGTCCTTAACCCAGGTGCCTGTGAATGTGACCTTATTTGTAAACGGTCTTCGCAGGTGTTATTAGTTAGGTCATCCAGGAGTAGGTGGGCCCTTAAGCCAACGCCTGGCGTCCTTATGAAAAGAGAAGACAGGGAATTCCCTGGCCGTCCAGTGGTTGGGATGCCCGCTTTCACTGCCGGGGGCCCGGGTTCAATCCCTGGTTGGGGAACTAAGATCCTGCAAGCCGCGCAGTTCCGGGGTGGGGCTGGGGAGAGAAGACGGAGACCCACAGGGGAAAAGGGCACATGAAGACGGAGGCAGACACTGGAGGAGCAATGTGCTTACAAGCCAAGGATTGCTGGCCACCAGGTGCTGGAGGAGGCCGGGAAAGATTCTCCCTCAGAACCTCCAGAAGGAACCAACACCGCTGACACCTGAATTTCACACTTCTGGCCTCCAGAACTTAAGAGGATAAATGTCTGTTGTTTTAGCCACACAATCTGTGGGCCTTTGTTACGGCAGCCCTGGGAAACTGCTACAATCTCCAAGGTAATCGTCAACTGAAAAAAGCAAAGAACAGAACGGTCAGTACCTGGGCCGTGCTTTGCGGGAGCGTGGATGTTCCCACGTGCTGGGACTCGCCTGGGACGTGCTGGGAGGGGTGCACGGCTGGGAGGAGGCGGGGACCCGGTTTTTCTCTTCGCAGCATAGCCTGGGTTCCGTTTGCATTTTTTACTTTGTACCATGTTAATATAGTATTCATTGCAAATAAAACAAGTAAAAATTCAAATCAGGGAGAAAATAAAATGTCAAAAAGTCCACACAAACCCTACACCTCTCCCAACCCCTCCTCCCGCCTGAGTTTTTGGTAACGTTTAACCATTGCAGCATGGATGGGAGTGGGGGACCCTGGGCTTTAGCAATTGCCTGGTTTCTTTCAGAGGGAAGAGAAGTGAGAGAGAGGCCAGAGGAACCTCACGGGGGAAGGAGCTGCTGCCTGGGACCCGGGGGTCAGGGGGAACACCGCTGGGTTAACAGAGCCTGTGACGTGTCTGAGGACACTCTGCCCGGGGTCACCAGCCAGCCCCTTCCCACCCTCCTGTCCCCGGAAGCTGCAAACAAGCCTGACGTCACAGGCTGATGCTGGGGATTCAACGGGGTGTGAAGGCACAGGAGAGCTGGTCCCCTCCTGGAGCGGAAGCTGGGCCCTCTCTCCTGCCCTCCTCTGCAGGCAGGCGGGGGCTTCTGGCTCAGCAGTTGGAAGGAGAGTCCAGGCTGGTAGCTGTGGAGACTCAGCGTGTCCAGGATTGACTGCAGGAGGCTGGGCAGAAGTGGGGGTGGACAGACATGAAGACACTCCTTTGGCAAGCGAGGCTTCCTCCAGGAAGCCCTCTCGGACCGCTTAGGTTGGGCTAGGTCTAACCTCAGAGGGACAGGTCCATTCGCCCTTCAGAGCTCCACTCAGACCTCCCCTCCTCCGGAAGGCCGAGTCTGGCCTCAGCTAGTGTCCCCTGAGCCCTCCCACCTCAGTACTTGCAGAGAGCTCCTAGCACAGGCCGCCTGCCCTGCCCAGCGGGAGGATGGGCGGGGACCAGGCCTCCCATCACCCAGTCACAACAGTCCCGGAGAAGCGCTTGCTGCCCGGCTGAGACTGCTCAGCATGTTTGTGAGCTGTACTCCCTTAATCCTCACGCCTCCATTAGCCCCATCTTGTAGATGAGGAAACCGAGGGTCTGGAGGTACCCCGTAGCTGGCCCAGGTCAGGCCGACCACCACCATGCTGGCCCCTCTGACTCCAGTGTCGGGGTGGGACTGAGACCTCTTCCTCTATGATACACAAAGCCCTGCTGTCTTAAAAAAACAAAGAACACTTTATTCCCTTGGCGGTTTCTGTACAACAATGATGCCACGTGTACAAGGTGGGAGCCCTGTCCTTCCTTGAGCACAGCCTGCCTCCTGGGAGAGCTTATCACTTTGCCCAAGAGGCTGAGCGCCACTCGGGGCAAAGGAGGCCACAGTCAGCTCCACCTTGTGCGGAAGCATCCTCCTCCCCGCCCACTCTCACGGCCATGATGCACTGGATGCGCCCGGGCTGCCCTGAGCTCACACCACAGCCCCGCTTCTAGGGGCAGCCCCGGGAGCGTGGGCTCAGATGCCCTTCGGCCTGGAGGGGCCCAAACTGGCGGTACCTGTGCCCACTTACAGGCCCTGCGATGATTCACAGGGACACGAAGCATTGAGGTTGCCTGGGAAAGACACCATTTCCTGGGGAAACCTGGTGTTGGTTCCTGGCCGTTGGTAGTGGGCCAGAGCCCCAGACATCCGCTGACCCACGTCCCCATTTTACAGATGGGCAGCCTGAAAGCCCAGAGGGTGAAAAGACTTCTCCTTGCCATGGCTGTATTTACCTGTTGAGATCTCCCCTCCCACTGACCTGTGCCCACTCCCCCACCCCGGCCCCTAGGCCAATACGGAGCTTCCAGAAGGTCTCATGGCTTCTTAGTGGTCCCCCAGATTACCCTCCAGTGGGAGCGTCAGGGGTAGGGGTATTCCCAGCCTTGCCACATGGAGAAGCTGGGGTGCACTAGCAGAGGATTCAGCTCTGTGACACCAGGAGCCCCTGAGCTGCCTCTCTGTCCCTAACACAGACTGGACAGGTGGCCGAGAAGTGTCCCGAGAGCTCCGCCAGGTGGAGGATTTGCAGCGTTAGCGAGTCGCTGGCAAGCTCATGGGTGGGTCATCAGAGACCCCATGGTGGTGTGGCTGGGATCCCAGGAAAGGGCTGGCGTGTTGGCTGGGTTTCTGGAAAACTCCAAGTTAACAGTGCCAGGCTGGGCACCTCAGGGGCATCATCTCTGAGCTTCCTGACTGTACAACGTGGGCATGAGGATCCCCCTTTCACAGAGGAGAAAACCGAGGATGTCAAATTTGTGGCCAGGGTCACCCAGCTTGGGCGTGGAATTCAACCCAGGTCTGATGGAATCCACAGCCCACGGGGTCTGGGAGTCCGGTGCAGGGCGGTCGGCGTCGGGGGCCCAATTTATGTCTAGGCTGCGCTTTGGAAACGCGGCCTCGGGAGAGGTCGGGCCCTCGGGTGCCGGGGGCTCCGGGTGTCACAGGCTGGAGGGCTGGGCTAAGGCGGGCCCCGCCGGGGCGGCGGGCACGGCATCGCCCTCGGGCCGGTCCTCCTCGCCGCGCGCGTAGCTGAGCACCACGGTGACGGTGGCGAAGGTGGCGGCGTTGACGGGGAAGGCGCGCAGCAGCGTGGAGGCCAGCCCGCGCGTGAAGACGCGCCAGCCCTCGGCGCGGTAGCTCTGGCGCACGCAGTCAAGGATGCCCCGGTAGCGTGGGGCGCCCCGCAGCCCGTCAGCCTGCAGCCGCGACTTGACCACGTCCAGGGGGTAGGTGGAGAGCCAGGACGCGATGCCCGACGTGCCGCCCGCCAGCAGCAGCTTGGGCACCAGCAGGCGGTCGCCCGGCTCGCAGCCCAGCGCGCGTGTCAGCGTGTCGTAGGTGAGGAAGTAGACGCCGAAGCTGGGGGTCTCGCGCAGCAGCGTGGACACCATGCCCCGGTTGACGCCGCGCAGGCCCTCCCGCCGGTAGACCTGCGCCAGGCAGTCCAGGGGCCCGCGGTAGGTGCGGGCCGGCCCCGCCTCCTGCAGCTGCAGCCGCGTCTTGGCCAGCTCCATGGGGCAGCAGATGATACACTGGATGGCGCCCGCCGCCGCGCCCGCCAGGAACTGGTTCAGCGGCGAGTCCCGGCCCAGGGCCCGGAGGGTGTTGCCCTGCACGCCGAACACCAGCGCGTTGATGAAGGTGAGCCCCAGGAGGGGCGAGCCCAGGCCGCGGTACAGGCCCAGCACCTGCGGGGCGCACAGAGACGCGTCAGGGGCGTTCCCGCTTGGAGTCCGGGGTTGCCCAAGCCCACCTCTCCAGGGACCCTCCACGCAGCTGGCGGCTGCCCCGGCCCCCCCTAGCGGTACACGAGAATCAAGCAGAATTTTAGTAGAACCGAAGCCCTCAATCTGAGAGGCCTGGGCACTTGCACCCTGCCATTCGCAAAGCCCGGATTTGCCCGACAGTTGCCCCGACGCCTCTTCTTCCAGCTCTGTGGTCTGCGGACGGCAGCATCCCAGAGGCTGGTTCCCCGCCACACCCCCACCGGCCCCAGGCCACTCACGCCTTCCTGCTTGATGATGGCTTGGAAGCAGTGCACGGTCCCTCGGTACTGGGGCTTCTCCATGCTCTGGACCTGGAGCCGCACCTGGAAGGAGGGCCGGGTGAAAGGCGGGCTAGTGGAGCCAGGACGCCCGGCTCCCCGGGGCCAGCACTCAGGACACCCGTGGAGGCGCTCTCCAGGAGGCCCGAGGCCAGACCCAGAAGGCAGGGAGCCAGGGAGCTTTCTGTGGCTTTAGGAGTTCCAGGGTGGGGCAGGGCTGGGTGTCTGTGCCTCTTCAGGGAAGGCTATCAGCGGGCAGTCACAGGGACAGCCAGCTGCAGAGGGGCAGGGGTCCTCAAGACCCCGGCTTCACTATCTCTGCACCGTGTAGTGACAGTGGGGCATGAGACATCTCTCGAGACCTCCCCACCCTCCCGGTAGCAAATCGTGGCCGACGCCAAAGGGGCTCAGGATCTAACATCCCACCACGCACTCCCTTCATCAGGGGCTGGCAGCGCGCAACGGGCACTGAAAGTGAGGAGCCTCGGGCCTCACGGGCCTTCCGCTTGGTTTCTGCCAGTGCCCCCCAGTGAGGGCAGTGGTCATGAGTTAGTAAAGTGGTGACAGGAGAGCAGCTGGCAGCCTCCTTGGGGACCGTGTCAGCAACTCTGGGGCCTGGGGGATCAGGCTGCACCGCCCTTGGAGCCCAGCGGGCCACAGCCTCACTGTGAAAGCGTTCTTTGTTGACCGAGAGCTTATCTCTGTCCTTGATACGCAGGCCCCACAGTGCAGAGCAGAAGCACATTTCCTGAACTCCGAATCCGTGTCACGCGGGTCGGGGTGAGCTAGGTTAGGTCCCATTCCGGGAGCTGGTCTCCGGCTCTGACTCAGAGATTATCACCATTACAGGCATAATCACTGGCTGAAGTGGGTTCGGTCACTCCCATTTCAAAGGTGGGAAGACAGGCTCAGAGATGTTTTGCAACTCGGTCAGGCTGTCCACTCCAGGGACCTGAGTGGCTGCGTTGGTCGGGGCCAGGGTGGGGTAGGGGTGCTGGCGAGTGCACTTACAGGAAATGTTTTGTAAGGAAGAAAAGAATATACCATCTCGGCACACGAGGACCTCAGCCAAGAGCTGGCAGCCACTGCTCTGAGGGGCAGCTGACCACCGAGGGCACCCTGCGACGTTCACCCCAGCACCCCTCCCTGCCCTGGCTGCCAGCTCAGAGGAGAAAAGCACAGCCACTCGATGAGCTTGGAGAACGTATTAACACCACGAGCTCTGTCTCAGGTTGTTTTCTGCGATGGGAGGCTCTTCATTTTCCCTTCAATGTTCCGGGGTCTCTGGGGGACTGTCTCTTCCTCCTGTGGTCCCCCGACACTGACACCAAGAGGGCTGTGTCAGCAGACATGATCTGAAAGGAGCTGTTCCCTCCCAGGCTGGACTTTCAGATGCCTCGGGGGAGTCTTTTAAGTTGACAGGATGTCATTTGAGGACTGAGGGACCCACCCCTGGAAAAGCGGTCATTCGCACACAAGCCCCGGGGGCTCCCAGCTCCCCGACGGGGCTGGGAGACCCCACGTGAAGACTCCCTGACCCAGAGGAGGCTGATTTTTCTCAGCCAGCCCCCAGGGCTCCCACCCCAGGATCTGGGCTGGGCCCAAGCTCACCTCACACCCTCCCTGTCCCTAGCTGGGGAGAGATCTCTGGGGCATGGGGGGTGGGGAGGGGCGTGGCGTGGCG
>NW_020172178.1:6412612-6482339 GCF_003031525.2 Neophocaena asiaeorientalis asiaeorientalis
GTGGTTAAAACAACACAAAATTTCAACATCACATCCAGGCAGGGACCCCCGAGGCCAGCCCCCAGCCTCCCCGCCCCCTCCCCTGCCCGGGCCGGCTGTTCCCTGGTGAAAGAGGGCTCAGACACGGTTTCCCTGGTCACACTGTCACATCCAGTGACATAGGACAGAAAATGGCCTTCCCACAGAAACATGGGCGAAGGCGGTGTGTCTGCGGACAGCGGCTGCGGTTCTGGGTGCAACAGAGGAAAACCAAACTTTGGACTCAGATTTTAGCCCCAAAGACCTGGAGGAACAGACTGCCAATGTTGCAGCCATAAGGCAGCGTGGATGGGCATGGAGCACGGGTGACCCTGCACGCATAAGACAGCGTGGATGGGCATGAAGCACGGGTGTCCCTGCGCGCATAAGACAGCGTGGACGGCCATGGAACACGGGTGACCCTGCGCGCATAAGACAGCATGGATGTGCATGGAGCACAGGTGCCCCTGCACGCATAAGACAGCGTGGACGTGCATGGAGCACGGATGTCCCTGCGCACATACGACAGCGTGGATGGCCATGGAACACGGGTGTCCCTGCACGCATAAGACAGCGTGGATGGGCGTGGAGCACGGGTGTCCCTGCACGCATAAGACAGCCTAGATGGGCGTGGAGCACGGGTGTCCCTGCACGCATAAGACAGTGTGGATGGGCGTGGAGCACGGGTGTCCCTGCACGCATAAGACAGCGTGGATGGCCGTGGAACACGGGTGTCCCTGTGCGCGTAAGACAGCGTGGATGTGCATGGAGCACGGGTGTCCCTGCGCGCGTAAGACAGCCTGGATGGGCGTGGAGCACGGGTGTCCCTGCGTGCATTCCGGAGCCCAGGCCCGGGTTCAAGAGGTAGAACACACCACAGACGAGAATTAGGATGGTGGCTGCCTGGAAAAGGGGAGGGCGGAGGTGTCAGGAGGAGAGGGGGGCTTCGGGGGGGACCGGCCTCGTTTCTTCTCCCAGGTGTGTGCTTCACGGTGATTCATAGATTCGTACACGGAGCGCGTGTGCACATTTCTCCGTGTGTGACACTTCAATTAAAACAACCACCGCGGAGCTATGAAGTAAATCCCACCTTTGCCAAAAGCAAGCAAAATATATGGGCCTGTGTACATGTCTGTTTTTTGGTAGAAATCGTTAACAAGGTTTGGGGGAAAGGTTACATAAAGGACTGTTGTCTTTTTTTGTTTTCTTTTTAGTTTATATGTCTCTGTTACGGTGAACATTTTTTATGACCTACATTACTTTTGTAATAGAAAGTCAACGAAAAAAATGTGTATGTACCCGATGATTAAAAAAGCCATCAAAAAAAAAAAAATCACGTTTCCCAATTTTCTTTGAGAATGCTTAACTTTTATAATGGAAAACAGTAAAAAAAAAAAAAAAAAAGGCCATTGGTGATAGAGCATTAAATCAAACCAAATGAGTTTCTCTAGAATCAGCACAATTTAATGGTACCTGAGCCCATGGGTGGAACAAGAGTGTCAGTGGTGATTGCTGGGGGTGGGTTTTCTCCCCTTTCCGAATAAAAAGCTTGGCTTTTTTTTTTTTTTTTTTTTTTAAGAAGGAAACAATGTAAATATTTTAATAAAAACAATCCCACAGCATTTATTGTCATCTGGTAATAACATAAAGGTGAGCAAAACAATACGGATAAATGCTTTAGAACTACACTTCTAACAAAGGACGCCTAAAAACACTGTACTGCCTTCTCAACAAGTTCTCACTTCACTGATCATCTCTAGTTGGAGACACTCTGGAGCACAGTAATGTTATCTCCTTTCAGCGTGATCCGACTCAGCTGTTTTCTTGACTTTGTTTTAGCTTGAATCTCTCCTGCATCATCTAATACGAGGTTCAGATACTCATCAAAACCAGTGATACAGCCCTCTATCTGCATATTCACTTGCTCATAAAGCCACACCTGAATCCCAGATTTTGCAAGCATCAGAAGATAAGATCGATGGGATGCACCCCTGCACCTTCTGCACCTTCCGGCCCCGGCCCTGGTACGCCATGGCGGAAGTTCACAAAGACCACACCACCCCGCACACCAAGAGCTTGGCTTTTTAAAGACAGCTTTGCCCAGATGTGATGCTGGTGGGCCACGGTGGCAAAAACACAGTTCCAAATGGATCTCCTCAAAGCCCACCCTCCAGGTGCCAGGTAAGGTGGGGGGAGAGGGGTGTCCCGGGGGTGCTGGTCATGGTTCAGAAGGTCCGAGGGAGCTAGAGACGCCAGAGCAAAGTGCCCCCAAGCCTGGCGGGCCTGACTGAGGGGCTGGGGGCGGGGAGGTGTAGAAGGCCTGGCCAGGCCTGGCTGAGTCCTAGCTCAGAGAGGCCTCTGCAAAGCTGGGCTGAAGAAGTGAATCGGAGACACTTCCTGGCTGGATGCAGCTCTGAGAGGCATTCACAACACATGAACACGCGACAGAAACACAGCATGACGTGGACCCTGCTTGGCTGTCCTGGGCTGCTCTGGCCCGTGGGCAGGCTCCGGGGGGTGGCCAGCTGGGCAGACACCGGCAGCCGTGCGGACAGGCTGCCCCAGCACCTCACTCTCCACAGGCCCGTATGGGGGCTCAGGGGCTGCAGAGTGGCCAGAAAGCCTGGCCTTTCCAACTCCTCCCCAAATTCGATGAGTGGCTTGGAAGGAATAAGGAATTCCACGACCTTCGGAACCAGCATTTCACCCAGCACAAACTACACAGTTGAGCACCTGGCCCAAAGGCCTCAGTAATCTTGCCAACCCCTCACTGTGCAGGTCAGAACAGCTGGCCCAGAGGTAAAGTGACTGGCCCACAGTCCCATGACAGATCAGCCGGGCAGGGGGCCCAGAGCTGCACAGGCCCAGGGACAGACTTATTTTTTTTGGCGGGGGGTGGGGTGGGGGGCGGGGGAGACTTTGCTGAGTGGCTTGAGGGATCTGAGTTCCTCGACCAGGGATTGAACCTGCACCCTCAGCAGTGAAAGTGGGGAGTCCTAACTACTGGACCACCAGGGAATTCCCGGGACAGACCTTTTTAAAGTCAGAGCCAGTGCGTAAGGCAGGGCCCTCATGCCTGTGCTGGAGAAAATCCCTGCCCTAGTTCACAAGACTTGTTCTCAGCCCAGGAACACCTGGGTTCCTGAAGAAAGAGGAGACAGGGAGTCCTCTCAAACCCACCTAGGGATGACATCCTTGCCTGCGCTCTGCCCTCACCCCCCTGGGAAGAGATGCCAAGTTCAGTGTTCACAGCGGGACACCAGGTCTGGCCTAGTGCCTGCTGCTGGCAGCTCACCAGGCTCCCAGGGGAAGCCCGCAAGGAAGGGTCCTGATGTGGCTATAGCTGAAGGACCAAAAAACCCCAGAAACAGGGGGGAAATCTTATTTGGGAATCTCCAACTGGGTATGCGGACTTCCTTGGTTTCCGTTGAGGTGCCGGAGAACCTGGGGCCCGACGACGTGCCAAGGTGTGGGCTTGCGGAGGGGGAACTGGGCGTCAGCCCCGGGGCCATGCTCTGGAGCCACCAGCACCCTACAGGTGCACACCAGCCCTCGGGAAACGACCGCTCAGTTTCTCAGCCCTGATCACCACCGCTCTGTGAAGATCACGGTCACGGGAAAGGCTGACAAGGTTTGATTTTTCTGTATTTTCTCCCTGAACTTTCTTTCTTTTTCAGGAAGCTGTCTGGAGGAGTTCTGCGTAAAGACGGGGTGGGGGGGGTGCCCCTTGCTCTGGGTGGGAGGAAACCTGTCCTTCGGCCCCTCAGTCCCAGCTGGCCAAGCCCCAGAATGGACCTCCAAGTTCAGCCCCAGCTGGGAGACTGCAGGGACAAACCTGGGAGGAAAGGCCGACTTGGCCCGGTGGACAAGCTGCCTCTCACCTGGGCAGCAGGGAGAAGAACCCTGACTCTACCTTCATTCTAGAACCTGTGGGAGGACCTTGGAAGGGCTCCCAAGGTGGTGCCCGGAAAGAGGGGTCCAGCCACCAGGACGCTGCAGGCCGCCCTCCAATGTCTGTGCCTCCACGAGGGCCTGAGAATAAAACCTCGACGAGAGACTCACCTTGACCGTGTCAAACGGGTGTCCCACCAGCACACCTGCCACACCTGGAGGGAGAAAGGAGGACGTGTGACCCAGATGCCTCAGAAACCGCAGCGTGGGGCACGGTTCTGGCAAGGACGTGCCTGGCACATCCGGAGAGCCCCTTAATCCTCCGCGTGAGGGTAAGTGAGGGTGACCGCCCCGAGGTCAGGCCAGCACCTGGCCAGCTAAAAGCTGGTGACCCTCCCTCCGCCCTGCTGCTCACTGCAGGTGACAACAGAAGCTCCCCCTTGGGAGGCTGCACACGCCATTTCTAAGATGCTCACATCACTCCAAATACCTGGCACGGCTGGGGGCTCCGGGGCTCTGGACTTGGGGCCGGCCCCTCGCCCAGATTTGAATTTTCCCTCTGTCATTTACCAGCTGCTTGAGCTCACAAAGAACTCGGTGTCTGAGCGTCACTCTCCTCACCTGTACAGGTGTGAACATCAACCTCCCCAGGGCTGCTCCTGGCCCCGAAGTGCTGACCCAGGACCTGAGGCGTTCATGCTTGGTTATGTACCAGTCCAGGACCTGTCCGAATCCAGTCCCCCTCAGAGGACAAAGGCTCCCCCTCCAAATGGCCCACAAGCACCTGTCCGAGTCCTGCGTGCTGTGTGGGTTACAAACATCCCTGTGAATCAGGCAGTCTTGTTACTCTGCTTCATGGAAGAAGTGAGGCTCAGTGAGGTCGGGTAACTGCTGCACTGACTCCCATGCTTTCCTCCCTAGAATTTCATGTGTGTACATCTTACAGTTCTTTTTTTTTTTTTGCTAATATACTTAAATGTATAATTAAATATAGCAATTAAACAGGCTAACATTTGTTGAGTAACAAACAGTAACGTTTCTACCTTCTGGTTACCGTTCTTAGTTTTGTCCGTGTACCAACTCTCTTTCTTATGTATGTAAAGAAAGGACCATTAGCCCGTTTTACAGATGAGGAAACTGAGGCATAGAAAAGTTATATGTCCATGCCACACAGCTAGGTAAGCGGTGGAGCGGAGATCTGGACCCAAACCTTCTGGCCCTGGAGCCACCCTCCTTAACCACTCAGAGCTAGCTCCCTGTCAGAGCTGGTTAGCATGTTCGTGGATGCCCAGAGTCAACGGGAGTTACTACGCTTCTTCATAAATTGAATTTTTAAATATTTATTTATTACTATTATCATTATTACTTTTTGGCCGCACCGCACAGCATGTGGGATCTTAGTTCCCCGACCAGGGATTGAACCCGTGCTCCCTGCACCAGAAGCGTGGAGTCTTAACCACTGGACTGCCAGGGAATTCCCCCATAAATTGTATTTTTAATCCTTGTATAATGTCCTCTTCATCTTAATGCTTCGGACCTTAAAATCCACTTTGTTTGATATTAGCTTTGCCAATCCTGCTTTGTTTTTGGTCACGTGTGTCTGGTATAGTTTTGTCCAGTTCCTAATTTTCAACCTTGTCTTACTGCTTTGTTTTAGTTGTTCCACAGTCTACAGCTGGGTTTTGGTTTCTACTCTGGCCTGCAGCAGTCTCAGATTTTGCCAAGACAAGAGATCTGACATGATTCCGTCTTATTTTATGGGCATGATCTATGTACTTCCTTTCCTTTCCACATTTTTGCTGGTTCAGGCAAACTACTATGTATCCCCTTTCTGCTTGCTAATTTCTAAGTTCAGGTAAGAGTTACTTCTGCTTTTGAACACTCATAACCCTTATGTAGAAACAGGGTGAGAACTGTCCCGGCCATGGGGTGAGAGTAGGAGGCTCTCTCTGCCCTCTACTGCCCCACCCTACCCCCAAGGGGGTTCCCACCCTGCCAGCTTCCACTGATCTACAAACCCCACGGGACTCGGGGCTATCCCATCTCCTCTTCACTTCTCCCGCCATCTCGGGGTCTCTACACCGATCGTTGGAGCCTTTCTTGACTATGGCCCTGAGTTGTAACACATGGGAGACGTGCCCTCGGAATTCCTGCTCACCTGCAAGATCTGCTTCTTCAACGCCACTAGGGAAAACAGTCCTATGCCCTGGTGAGAATTCCGGGCCCAGGCCAAAGGGCGGCAACGTCCCAGAATCTTCTGGTTTCCAGTGCAGATGAGAAATCTGTTGTCAGCGTGTCTGTTCTCCTTTATCAATAACTTATTTATTCTATGAAGAAGCCACTGAGATTTTATCTGTAGATTTCGGGAATGTCACCAGGAGACACCAAGGGTGTGTCTTTTTTCTTTAAAAGAACCCAGCCTGGAACTCCCCCAGCGCAGACTAGCTTTTTCCTGATCAGAGAAAATTTCCTCTATTATCTATTCATCATCTCCAGACCTTTTTCTCCCTCTGGGACCCCTAACATTCACAGGGGGGTGAAAAGACTCCCCAAGCCTGTCTTTCCCCTCGAGACTTCCACCTCTGTGTTTCTGATCTTCGAGACACACTTTGTTTTTATCGCTTGAGATCTACCTTCTTTTTCATTTCATGTTTCGAATTTTCTGAATTTGAAAATCCTAATTCTAGGACCTCCTTTCGTGGGCTGTAACTGGATCTCCTCGGGTTCTGGAAACCTAACACTGCCTGGGGTGTGTTGCCTGGCCTTCCTTCTCTCTCCAGCCGTGCCCCCTGCAGCCAGGCCCCTTCCTGTGGGTGGCCCCGCCTCTGGTCCCAGACTTGCCCAGGTGCCAGCAACAGCCTTCATCAGCCTGTAGGGTGGGAGAGGCGCCCCTCAATCCCACCAAGGGCTCCGAGAGCAGGCAGCTGCATTCCTATTTTCTCCCTTGATCTGACGGCCCTCAGGTGAAGGGCTGGCCCCCCTCACCCTAAACATCTCCATCCACAGAAACAAGAGTCGGCTACGGGCCTGCCTCCATCAGGGCCTCCAGTCCCCCAAATCGTTCCCTTTTAACCTCCCAGTCACCTTGAGAGCCAGGAAGCCTGAGGGCCATCTCCCTGAGAGGGGCCTACAGTCACAGCAGCCAAAGTGGACCGTGTCTCCCAACTCCAAAGCCGGTACCCACTGCCTTACATAAGCTGGCCTTTGAGGGGCAACCCGCATCCCATGACCCTCAAGGGCAGGAGGTGGGACCACTGTCCTGGAGGCGCCTGGCAGAAGAAGTGGTGGGAAGGGGCACCAGGATGACTGACCTGTCCCCCATATGCAGGGTCCCACTGCCTACGGTTGAATTTCTCTCCTCCCATCCATGCCTGTGGCAAGGGGACCCCCATTCAGAGCCCAAGGTCAGACCAGGAACTGACCCGTGGTGGGGGAGTGCAGGTGGGCATTGGGACCCTTCCACCCCGGGAGACCTCGGGGAAGCTGGCAATCAAGGTCCCACCCGCACCTCCCCGGAAGGCGAGGTTGAACACGTGGCCCACACCCAGCCAATCAGAGGTAACGTACTGTCCTTCCTCCGGGGAATCTGAATCCAGAGGCACCCCAGCTGCGGAAAAGCAGCCTTCATCTGCCCTGAGCCTCCAGGCCTTGAGGAGCTCAAACCCCAAGGAGCCAGGCAGCCTCTGGGGGCCGGGCCCCAAGGCAGGGGCGCCGCCTGCGTAAGGTTCCTGGACGGCCCCTCTGCTCCAGCCAGGCCGTGCCAGAGGCCCGGAAGGCAGGCCTGGGACACAATCCGGTCACTGTCCTGTGGGCCGGCCCCTAGCGCCCGTGAGGCTAGGGGAAGGGAAGAGCTTGGCAGCCTCTCTACACTTCTGAGGGCCTAGGTTTCTCCTGGGTCAAATATACCAGGAGAGGGTCTCTCCTACCCTTTCCCGTCACCGCTCACACAGTGCAGGAGAAGGTGGGCACCGCCAGCCCCAGGCTTCCACCTGGATCCGGGTAGGGCAGTCGGTTTGGGGGCTGTGGAGTACCTACAGCTCTCCCGGGTGCTGGACCCTGGCCTTGCCCCAACCCTGGGGCCTGGACAGGATCTCTCCCAGGTGGGCTTGGCGAGGATGGGCAGAAGGCATTCCAGGCAGGGTCCTGGGTAAGCAGGAGCCCAGAGTGACTTAACAAGTGTGTCTGGGGGGATGGGCCTGGCCTTAGGATGAGCGTTCCCAGCCCAATCCCCGTGGATCCCAGGACGCCTGCGTGAGTACAGAAGGAATCCTGCCCCTTTGGGGAAAGAACCCACACTCCGCCTAGCGGAAAGGGGTTGGAAGGGGTGTTGGCCCTGGGGCTGAGCCACCACTGGGGGTGGGTAGAGAAGGGTCTGGGGCCCAGGAGAAGCCGGCGGCCTGGTGGCAGGACACTCAGGGAGGTCCCTCAAGGGGAACAGGAAGAGCAGAGAGTGGAATGGGGATGGCGGGGATTGAGAGCTGGGTCCACAGAGGCCAACCCCTCCTGTCTCCTCTGGCACCCTGGGCTTGGGAGAAATGCTCCCCAAATTACTGAAAGCTCTGGGGCCTGGAGGCCTGATCGGGTGACCGTCTGGGACACTTCCTGGGCACACCCCCTTCTCCACCAGCCCTCCTCTGGTGCAGAACAGGAAGCTAGCAACGCACTGGTTTAAATGCTAGACGCTCTCCTCTTCCTCCAGGGTGCCCACGGCTGGCAAGTAGCTGAGAGCTTTATTAAAGACAACAGGGGCAGGTGCTGGAGAAGAGAAGCACCTGATGTCAGAGACTGGATGGGGCCTGGGGACACCCAGCCAGCGGCCCTCTCCCCGTGAGGCAGAGCCCTGCCACTTCTGTCCACTCTGCTGAATTCCTGGGGGCTAAACCTGGCTCCCAGTGAATACCTGTTGAATAAATTAACTCTACAAGTAAAAGCAGAGAAACTAAAGGCCAGAGAGGCAAGTGCAGAGCCCGACGCCCAACGGTCAGGCCACAGCAGAGCCCGTACAGCACACTGACTCAGGTCCTCCCGGGGACACAGGACCCCAGCGCCACGCCCCGGCTCCGGTGACACCCACGCGTGAGACCAAGGCCTAGCTCGCGCGGCGTGTCAGGCCCACTCTGCCAGCCGGGTGGAGTCTAACCACCAGCAGAACCACGTAGGAAGGGGGCGGGGCGCCACAGCGTGACTCGGTGCCTGGGGTCGTGCCGGCGCCTTTTACGCCATCTCCCTAGGGCGTCGTCCAGTGGCCCCGGCCCCAGCCCCACCCAGACGGCTACGGGAGAGGGGTTAGATACGGCTTCAAACTTTTTGGGTCGAGGGAGGGGACCGTGCTCCAGGTGGGCGCGGGCTGGGGGAGGGGGAGAGGGAAATGGGCTCGGGGCCTCGCCGTCCGCTGGCCTCGGGCGAGGAGGGTTGTGGGGCATCCTTCTGGCAGTCCCCTGGCAGCCACGGTACTGTCCCGGAGCGCCAGACCTCTCGTCCGAACGTGCCCCGAAGGACTTAGAAGACACCTGTCCTCGCGGACAGCGTGCTAGGCGCCCTCCCGGCTTGTCGTCAATTCACGCCCACGAGAATCCCGTGAGACAAGAGCACTGTTAACCCATTTTACAGACGAGGAATCCCCAGCCTCAGGGTAAGCCACTGGGCCGAGAGCTCGCAGGTGGGCTGGCCTCCCAGCCCGGATGCCTCGCCCCGGCGGCCCGGCGTTCCCGGCCCCCGCACGCGCCCGGACAGGACCCGCCCGCCTCCTTACCCCCAGCGCATCCAGCCAGAAAGTCGAGCGCCATTGCCGGGTCCTCGGTGAGGCCGCCCTTCCTCCTTGTCCTCTTTCTCTAGCCCCTCGCCGGGCTGGTCGCCGTCGAGGGCTCCCCCTGCCCTGCTGGGCCGGGACTCGGCCTGGCCGCCTCCAGGCACGGAGCACCGCGCAGGCTGGGGTCTGGCGGCGGCGAAGGAGGCTCAGCGCGCGACTCCTCGCCGGGCGCACGTCCTTCGCTGGCCGGCTCGCTGGCCCTTGCTGTCGCCAGCGCACCGCCCGTGGTCCCTCACCTCGGTCGGCGTGTCCGGCCCCTCGGACCTGCCTGCCGGGCTCGGGCGGGGCGCAGAGCTCAGCCAACGGGCGGGCGAGGCTCGGACAACACCCCGGGCCCTGCGCGCCGCCGCCGCGCTTCATTGGCTGGGCGGACCTGGGGCGGGCGGGGCGGGAGGCACGTAACAGGCAGGCGGGCGGGCGGGGGAGCTGCCGAGGCGCTGCAGACAAAGAATGTGCTTCGTGCGCCCGCCCGCGCCGCCCCGGGCGGGAGAGGAAGCCGGGTGTGTGCTGCTGCGGGAAGGTGGGGCCCGGCCCGGCCGGGGAGCCAATGGCCTGCGCGGCCCAGGAGCTTCCCGGCGTGCGCGATGCGGGTCAGCAGGGCGGGAGGTGGCGTGCGCTCGCTCCGGATTGGGCCTGGGATCATGGGGCCTGGGTTTAGATCCCGACTCCGCCGCCCAGCCTCAGGGTCCTCGCCTGTATAATGGGGACACGCCGCGGTAACGAACGTGGAAGCGCCAGGACCCTCCAGGGCCTGCAGGCTCGGACACTAATTGTCACACTCCTCGAGCGGCGAAACACCCCCTCGGGGAGTCTTCGCCCCTCCCGTCTGTGCGCCCTCCTGGCGGTGGGCCTGCGGCTTCCGGCCGCCTGGCTCACCTCGGGAGGGGCGAGGAGCGTGGTCAGGCCCTCGCGGGCCCGCACCTGAGCGCGAACTGCGGGAGCCGCGGAAGGTTGTGAGGCGGGGGAGGTTCCTGGACTGGTCCGAGAGCCGCCAGGCGGGAGAGGCCAGATCGCGGCGCGTCCATATCGGCGGCCAGGCGCTGTGTGGCCGGAGGGGACGGTCCTCGAGCCGCGGCTCTGGGAGGCCTGCGGGCCTGGAGAGCCAGGCGGAGGGGAGGGAGGGTGCGAAGGCGAAGTGGGAGGGCGCTGGGCTCCCGTCTACGCGGGTTGCTGGGCGGCGGGGGGTCGGGGGGGTTAAGTAGGAGCCGAATCCGACGCCGCCCCCCGCCCCTCCCCCCCAGTCCCCGAGATTGGCAGTGGCAAGGGACCCCTTCCCTGCTCCCTGGGGAGGGTCCGAGTCAGAGACTTCCCCCTGCCCTCCTTCCCCCTGCCCTCCTTCCCCAGCGCCTCACGAAGTCCTGATTGGCCGGTTGGGACTGGGCTCGCCTGGACGCTTTCTCCCTCACAATGGGAGTCAGATGACACCTTCAGGCCTTCAGGCCTGCGCCCAACTTCCTTCTTCGTGCTCCTGTGGTCAGGACCACACCTTGCGGTGTGGCGGATCACACAGTTCTTTTATTTGCATTTTACTGTTTCTGAAATCGACACGGGGGTTGCCATGGATATGTATCTCATGGACAGGTTTTAAAGATTATATATACTTGGTACTAGGGGGTATATGTCAGGAGTATGTACAATAAGTAGTGAACCCTGGTGATACAGAGGCCACTAGGAATCCAACGATTATGTGCGGTTTCCTTTTAGTCTTAGAATCTAAATAGAACATTCCGTAAGCAGAGACCCAAACCCAGGTCTGCTGACTCCTAGTCCAGTGCTTGTCATGGCTGGTGGGCCCTGAGCTAGGGGTCTGGAGGCCTGGGTTTGAATATCGCCAGCCTCTGACCCAGCTCAGGCCTCAACAAGGCCCATGAGCCAGAAAAGCATGTGGGCCCCAGGAGCAGCAGCCCAGACTCAAAACAGGGGCAGGAGTTGGCTGGAGACCTCTGAGGCCATGGCGATTAAACTGGACAACCTACATCCAGGTGACTCACCTCTAGGAACAGGGGGTCCCTGGGTGACTGAGGCCTCAGGAGGTAAAGCACAAATGCCTGCAGCATCCATCCCTGTTTTTGGAGGTTTGAGAGGAGAGTCAAGTGCCTTAACAGGGCAGTAAGTCAGAAGATTATTATGGACCAATTAATAAGGAGACAAAGAGGACCCGCTTTGTTTTGTTTTTAAGAGAACACAAGTGCCTTTAAGTTAATGCCATGCTTGGGGCAGGTGGCATGAGCCCTGACTCCTTGGGGCGGGGGGGTCCTTGGGAAGGGGCCCAGCAGCCTGGTGCACAGTAGGCACTCAATATTTGAGCTTCAGAAAGCTCCTTGGAGGGAAGCCCTGTTCGGGCCGACCCTACAGGGATCCAGGTGGGGGAGCTGGTAGCTGTAGAGTGGGATCCTACAGGCCAGGGAGGAGGTGTGAGGTGTGAGGCCTCTAGCTGTGCATCCTGCAGGGAGGGCTTGGAAGTGGGGCTGGGCTGCGGGGGAGCCAGTGTTCAGGCTGAGGCTTGTTGGGTTTGGGGACAAAGGTCCAGTATGTGGTGAGCAGTAGAGGGGTGGGCTCTGGGGCAGGTTTGCCCACAGTGGCCTGTTAGAGAGGCCTAGGCTGTGGGTGCTGGGCAGTGGCCTCCAACTGGGAGCACCCCAAGGGCAAGTCCAGGGTCTGTCCCGTTCATCCCAGGATGTGCTTGAAGCAGCATTTTCAAGGCCGTGAGGAAGGGGTAAAAGCAGGCGCTGCGAGGGGCTGGGGTCACTCGGGTGCGCCGCGGGCTTACTAAACCCTACGACCACATGGCTCCTGAAAGCCGCCTCTCCCTGAGAATCATGCATGTCCCCGCTGCCCAGGAATCCCTCCCTTGGCTGGTGCTCTGGGCCTGGAGCAGACCCTGGACCACATACAGTGTCACTCTAGGAACTGGACGACAGCAGGGCATGGGGATGGAGTGGGGGGAGACCCTCCTCCCTGACCTCCTGGGCCTTCCACAACAGCTGGCGAGAGACCCAGAAGCGAAGAAGTGACGGCCAAGTAAATGAGTACGTCCTGACAGGCCTGCATTATTACATCAGCCGCTGGGGCCCATGTCTGTTCTTCTTCATTTCCTGAGGATAAAATTACAGCACAGAATGTGCTTTTTCAAACTTCTCACGTTCCACGGGGCCCCAGGACACTTCCCCCTCCCAGGGGAGGCCACCTTGCGGGGCTCAGACCCCAGCCTTTAAGAGGCGGGAGGGGCCCAAGGCCAGAGCAGCATGAGGAGAGCTAGGAGGGGAGAAGTGCTACCGGGGACCAGGGGTCGAGCCTGGCCCCTGAAAGTGCATGGGAGAGGTTTTATTTTGCACAGCTTTTATAATTTCTTACACAAGACAGTTTGGGTTTGGAAAATTTAGAAACACCAACAGGTAAAAAAAAAAAGGGGTCGTAAATGTTCTCACCCTGGAATCTGATGAATTCGGTGACGGGAGGCTATTTGGACCCCGGGTGGGGTGGGGAGCGAGGTCGGAGCTCAAGGTGTCACAGGGTGAGTGGGGTGAGGGTGGGCCGAGGCACCTGCTGTGTAGACCTTCTGGGGTGTTAGGCCATGCCAGGGCAGGCGTGATTCTAGGATGGAAGCCACCGGAACAGGTTCCAAAGCTCCTGGGCAAAGGCTGGTGGGGAGGACAGGGCTGTCCACTGGCCCCCCTCTCACTTGGAATAAAACCCAAGCTCAGTGCCTCAGAGCCCAAGGTGACCTGGCTGCACCCTCAGAGCTCCAAGCTCATTCCCACCTCAGGGCCTTTGCACTGACTGCTTCCCCTGCGGGGGAGCTCCTCCTCCCAGCCTGGCACAGGTCATCTCCAGAACTCAGTTCCCTGCTCAACTCTCAGCTCCTCAAAAGGGGCTTGGCTGGGGGCCCCCCCACCCCATCCCCATGCCCTGCTTTAGTCCAGTTCCTAGAGTGACACTGTATGTTCCTCTATGTGTTATCACCTCCCTTCCTCTGGCATGTTAGCTCCACCAGGGCCGGGACTTTGCCCCTCTTTACTAACACTAAACTGGGCCTGGCACACAGCAGGGGGCGAGCAGGCAGCCGAGGAGCCTGCCCTGGGTGAGTGAGTCTGGGCTCTGGGCTGTCCTGCCCTGTGGCCACGGGTCTCCCACCCCAGACTTCTAGGATCGGAGTCTCCCAGAGAGACCGCTAAAATGCAGATTCTAGGGCCCCACCTGGGCCCTCGGAGCAGGCAGAGGCAAAACTTGCATTGAAACTGACCTCTTCAGGGGCTGAGACCGTCTCCAAGGACAGGTTCGGGAAACTCTGGCTCAGTTTTGCTTTTCAGTCTCAACTTGGACCCCTCCTGGCTGTGTGGCCCTGTGAGCCATCTTTGTCTCAGGTTCGTCATCTGTCAGATGGGTTCAGGAGGATTCTAGGGGCCAGAGCAAGTGAAGGAGGCCACGCAGAGTGGGCACAGAGCAGGGGCAGACCCGACCTTGCTGTCATTCCTCCAGAGCAAAATGCCCGGCTCTCTGCCTTTATCCATTGACACCTTTGCAGGAAACATGGAAGATCAGAATTAATTAATCAGCTGAGGTACTGAAGGGTTTCCTAAGGGCCTCTTTTTTTTTTTTCCTAAGGTCTTCTTAAACCCTGACCCCGCAGCTGGGCTCCAGGCCCTGGCTCAGGAGGGCCCTCTAATGGCTGCTGAAGTTGCTGCAGTGAACAGGCGTGGTGGCTTTGTGCCGGTGGCGGTGAAGGGGCTCTGCCCAAGGGGCGTCTTTCTCCTGGTGGATAACCGTCTGCCGTCTGCGTGACCCTCTGGCCTCTGGTCCAGTCTGCCCTGGGAGTGACTCAGCCACCCCAGTGAGGGTGTCTGCGCTGGGCCTCAGAGGGTGGAGGGCCTGGGACCCCTTAGGGACAGTTAGCCAGTGTCCTGGTGGCCCCTCCCGAGTCCGCGGCGCCCAGAGTTCTCCTGTTGGGTAGATTTTGCGGAATTCACATCTCAGCAGAACTTAGCCATCCCCAAAGTGGCCACCGCGCTGTGTGTGTGGGTTTCTTGCATCTTTCTTCAGCTACAAACAGCCACAGTTTTCCCCAGGGCCACCTCTCCAAGTGAGCTGTGGCCTCCGCTGTGCTCCGCACCCACTTGGCCTTGGAGTGAGTGGACCGAGAGGCAGGATCGAGGGAGGCTCTGGCCAGATTATGAGATGACCAGAAACTCAAGATGGGGAATGATATAAATAGACACGGCAAGTGCTTCTGGTATAAAAATAGAGCTAAGGGGATGTGCCTGGGGCGCCCTGGACCTGGAAGGCCAATAGGGGTGGACCCCGGCTTGGGTTGGGCTAACTGGCCAGCACAGAGGGGCTGGGCTGGGGGGAGCTCGGCCAAGTGTGGACACGGCGTGTGCTTGCTGCCCACGGGCCTCCTGGGGCCCTCTGGGGGCTCCACTGTCATGGTGGGGGCAGCTGGGTGAGCAGCGCAGTGGCCAGAGGAGGGCCGTGTGACCCCACCCAGGCGGAGTCGGGGGGAGGGTGGGGCAGGAGTGGGCAGAGTGGTGCCCTGGGCAGGGGTACTGGGTACTGAGCCCAGGGGCGTGTTCGGATGGCAGGGTGGCAGGCAGGCTCCTCGCGAGCGCCGGAAACCACGGAGAAAGGGGCTGAGAGAAATGCCTCGGCACCCTGGAACCCAGGAGCCCTGCTGTGGTTGTTGGACCCAGAGTCCAAGCTCCCCTTTTCCAGAACCTGTCCGGGTGGGAGGGGCCTTTGTCAGCTCTGTGTCCCTCCTCCCTCCTGTGGCTTCCTCTGTCCTGCCTGCCCAGCCTGGGGCAGTCACCCAGCCAGATGTGAGCCAGTGCCCGACTGGGGCAACCAAGCAGGGAGAACGGTCCCCTCTGCCCGAGCCAGAATCCCCCCTCTGCCACCTGCCCCGCTGCTTTGGGCTCTGCCCTCTGGAGCCCCTGCCACAGGCCCGTCCTTGGGCCCCTTGGGTGCCTGACACTTGGCTCCTGTGCCACTCAGCCAGGGGCCAGGCTCACCTCCCAGGTGAACCCCTCTCGGGGCCTTGCTGTCCAAATGGAGGGTGGCGGGCCGGCTTCTGTCATCCGCCTTTGAGCATCTGTTGTGCCAGCGGGGGTCCAGGTGAGCCTGCCCTCAGGGGCTTCCTGTCAAAGTGTGCCTCTCTCTCTCCTTCCCAGCTGGCTCAGGCGTCTCCTCCGCCCTGACACTTTGTCCCAGCCTCCCCTCCTTCACTGGCCACTGCCCCCCAGGCCCGCCGCTTCCCCTGGATGTGCCCGTGCCCACAACCAATGAGATGTGTCCACGTGCTCCAGCCAGGGTGGTCCAAGCCCCTCCCAGTCCTGGCCCGCCTTCGGCCTTCCCCCACCGCGCTCCCTGCCGGTCTCGTCCAGGTCTTATGTGCTGAGGACGCCCGTCCAGGCAAGCGCTCCTCTTGCTGCCTGTGAGCAATTTGTCTTTTTTTTTTTTTTGGCTGCACGACGTGGCCTGCGGAACTTCCCCGGCCGGGGATCAAACCCAAGCACCCTGCAGTGGAAGTGCGGAGTCTTAACCGCTGGACCACCAGGCAGGTCCCCCTGTTGCTGCCTGTGCAGAAACCACCCCCTTCAAGAGGGCCACGACTGCATAAAGGCATTGTGGCCGGACCCCGGCTGTGTGGGAAGCTAGGCGCCGTGTTTTGAGCCTGCTCAGGCGGTCCTGTGGAGCAGGCCCATTTGGCCAGGAGCTGAGGCCCCCAGCCGACAGCCGTGTGAGTGAGTCAGCCTGGAACGCAGTCCTCCGGGCCCCCGGCAGGCGTCAGATGGCTCAGCCCTGGCTGACAGCTTGACTGCAGCCTCACGAGAGACCGTGAGCCAGAGCCCCGAAACTAAGCTGTTACCGGATCCCTGACCCTCAGAAATGGCGAGATAATAAACATTTGGTATCATAAGCTTCTGAGGCATTTGGGGATAATTTCTCATGCAGTAATAGATAAAGAATACACTCCCCAGCCAGGCCAGGGCTGCTGGGCAACATCTGAGTCATTTCTGAATCCCAGCACCCAATGTGAGGCCTGCACAAGAAGGTGTGCGCTGGAATGAATGAATGATTGACAGACGTCAATAGCTTGCTCTCCCCACATCATCAGATATGATAGGCCTCAGGCCCTGCTTGGGACAGAGCCTCATTCCTCAATCCAAGCCCGTGGGTCTTAGATCTGGGTGGTGTCAGAGGTCATCTTGTCCAGGCGAGAAGCCTGAGCCCCAGGGGGTATGATCCTCTCAGCCCTTCCAGCCAGTGGACCCCAGGGTTGAAGATGCCTCCTGGGCAGGTCGTGAAGGGGTCACAGGGGACTGGAAACAGGAGACGCTGCAACAAGTGACCGGAGGGTTTTGGCTATGGCCTGGGTGCCGGGGAACTGGGGAGACAAGGCCGGCGTGTGGGTGGAGGCAGGGCAGGACTGGAGGAGCCTGACCTCCGCAAGCCAGCAGCGGAGCCGGGCCTGAGGCTGCTGGCTGGCCCTTCAAGGGTCTCTTCTGCTCCGTCTGACAGCCGGTGCCTGGAGCCTTCAAAGTCCTTACCGGTGTTGGGTCTTCCCTGGCCATCCAGTGGTTAAGACTCCGCGCTTCCACTGCAGGGGCTGTGGGTTCGACCCCTGGTCGGGGAGCTAAGATCCCACATGCTGTGTGGCGAGGCCAACAAAATAAGAAAAAAAGAATTTAAAAAGTCCTTATCTGCATTAACCCTGCCCTGGGTAGCTGTCATCCCTGTTCGCAGATAGGGAAACTGAGTCATGGGGTCAAGTTCATCGGTGTCACCGGTGGCACAGCGGGGCTCAAATTCCAGGTCTTCCCCTAATTGTCACTGGTCCACGGTGTCCTCATCTGTGACACAGGGGTGGCTCCAGGGGGCCTGGCGCTCTGAGCTGAGCTCAGACATGAAGGCAGCACCATCTGGCACCCCCACTGGGAGCAGTGGGAGCTGGGGGCAGCCCTTCCTGTTCACCCCGTTGCCAGGGTGGAGGTGGGGGCACGGGAGACAGCAGGGGACGCCCTGTCATATGCTTTGCAACCGAGGCCCTGGGAGCCAGGGCCCTAACCCCTCAGGATATCAGAGGGGGGCTAGGGTGTCTGGGAGAACCGAGGTGGGGACTCTTCCACCCCCTTCCCCCCGAACCAGTCACACCCTAGAGATACCCCCCCCACCACCAAAGGTGGGTGCAGCCTTGCCTCCTGACGTGGCCGTGTGGTCTGCAGCACCCAGCTGGGCATTGTGCCATCGGGCAGAGCACGGCAGGGGTCGAGCCAGAGTGTACAGACTTCTCTCCTGTCCCATTTTACAGATGAAGAAACTGAGGCTCAGAGAGTCACAGAGTGAGCCAGGAGAGCACCTGGGCCCTCCTGACCTCGTCCAGTCTTGCCAAGGAGCCCCATTTTCTGGAAATGCCAATCTCTGGAGCCAGCCCAGTCCTCCAGTGCCCATTCTGGACTCATTGCCTGGAAATCCCACTGTCCCCCTCACCCCCGCCCCTCTAAATCCTGCCAAAAATGGCAACGTACGTGACAGATAAAAATAGTTCAGGTATCCTTGACCCAACAAACTCCTCTCTGAGAACGTGCCCACTGAAACACCAAAGACTCCAAAGCGTGCTTATTGGAGCACTTTCTGTAATAGACTGGAGTATCACACTTGTCTGTCCAAGTACAGTCCAAAGGACATCACTAGCTCAAAGGACACCACTAGCAAGTTGAATCGTAAGGGTGATATTCAGCGCGTCTACTGGCTGAAGGCATGGCTCCAGGAGCCTCGTGGCTGCTGACGCTTTAGCTCTCTCAAAGCCAGACGGTGGGAAGCAACAGAAGTGCTCTCTTACAAAGACACTGAGGCCCCAGCGGATCACACAGTGAGAAGCGCAGGGTGAAGGCCACGCCCGGGCAGCCTGGCTCAGCCTCCTGTCCACCCAGGCCCCGCGGCCACCCCACGGGCACTGTGTTCATGCAGGAGAAGGAAGTGAGTCCCCAGGTGCCACGGTGGCAAGGCGTCCCAGATGTATTGATAAGGAAAGGAAGCAAGTCGCAAAACGATGGTAAAAAAGAACTTGTATCTGCCTGCGTCGTGCTGGGAGGCGGGACCCGCGCCTGGGTGGCGGGGCTTTCACTTCTGTGCCGGCTGCATCTCTTTGGTCTGGATTTTTTGTTAGTAACTTGTAGTCATTCCTTTTGCTATGAAGTGTAAGAATGCGTTTTAGGGTGTGTCAAGCTCCTCCATGGCACCTCGGCCAGCAAACAGCCCCGCCATGCCCAGGGGGGTCTCGCTCCCCCGAGCCCTTTGCATTGGCGGGGCCACGGTTGTTTGTGCCATGTCTGTCTCCCCCTAGAGGGCGGCTCGGAACTCCTCGCTCGGGCTTTGTAGGGCCGCACGTGGTGGGGCTCTGCCGTTGGTGGAGGAGGCCTACAGCCGACCTTGCTGCTAGTAATAGTAACCCTTGCCACTGGGAGGCGTGGCCCCAGCAGCTGCCCATGGGCTCTGTCTCCTGCCATCCATGCAAGACTCAGAGAGGTCACACAACTGTCCGAGTTCACACAGCTGGGAGAGGTGGAGCCAGGAGCCTAGTCTAGGCTGAGGTCTCCCCCAAACCATGTGGGGTTCTCCTGAGCCAAAACCCCTGCCCACCCTGCCACCAGACGGCCTCTTTGCCAACTCCTGTGTCAGGGGTGAGCACATGACCCTGCCCTGGGTTCATCCATCTGTCCATCCACTATCCATCCATCCAACCATCCCTCATCTATCTACCCATCCCCCACCTTTCCATCTCTCTGTCTGTCCTTCCATCTATCAGTCCTTCTCTTCTTCCGTCTATCCATCCATCCATCTCTCCATCTATCCACCCTTCCATTCACTGACTCATTTTTTTCACGCATTTACTCATCCAGTCTCGCCAGGGTGCTCACCTTGGGCTGGGCGCTGTGGGCCCAGCCTGAAGAAGCTCACAGCTGGCTGGGGAAACGCTTATTAGACCTGCACAAAGCAGCCTGAACAGTGAGGTGGCATGTTTTCTGTTTCTGCTGTGGAGAAGGCTAAAGTTTGGGCATGTTTGTTCAGGAGACAAAGGGCAGGTGAAACTTGGCTGCAGTGACCAAGAAAACACACCTGTCTCAAATGCCACCTCTTGGGTTGCCCTTTCTAGCACTGTCCCCGCCCCCCACCAACACCCCCTGTCCCCTCCCTACTGACTCTCACTGGCACTTACCGCCCTCTGGCAGACTCTTTATTTTGGTATTTGGTTATTTATTGTGTTGGTTTTCTGTCTCCTCCCCTGGAACGTATGAGCCAGGGAAGGACCTTTGCCTGTGTTTACTGCAGTGGCCCAGTGCCTAGAATGTGGCATGTAGTAGGCGTGCAGCGTTTGTTGCCCAGGTGGGGGGCATGGGCGGGGTGGGCTGTTGTCCAGGGGTGGAGACCATGCAGCTGGGGGCTGTGCACATGGGTAGTGGGAGTGGGTCCCAATGTGAACTTCAGAGGGTTGACCTCAGGACTGGGTGCCTCACAGGATGTGGGGTGCAGGGGGAAGGGTGGCCAGGGCAATTCCTGGGCTCTGGCTCAGGTGCCTGGGGCTGGGTGGCACTTACTACATTAGACACTGCAGAAACATGAGACTAGACAGTTCCCTGTTCTTTCAGTTAGACAACACGCCTCAAGCTCCCTCGTCATCCAAGGTTCCGGCCCCTCAAGTGTAACATCTGCAGTTGAACCCAGGTCCCCGATGGATTTGCCCTGCTCAGAACTGTCCTGTCGTCACCTCCCTCCTTCCAGAACCTACGCTCCTACTAATGCAGCCTTAGCGTCTGGCTGGCCACTCCCACAGGGACACACGTGGGGTTTGCCCTGAGTGCTCACAGACGAGAGGCAGGTACTGTCCTCATTTCATGGATGCAGAAACGGAGGTTCAGAGAGGCCAAGGGCTTGCCCAAGGTCTCAGAGCTGGGGTTTGAAGGCAGACAGCCTGGCTCCTAACCAGATGCTAGCCTGAACCTCTCTAAAGGCCGGGATGGATATCAGGACTGGCCTTGGAAAGGCTGCCTTTTGCCCTTTGTCCTCTGTCGTGGCAGCGGCCACTGCCAACCTGTGTCCCCACCTTGCTCCACAAACAGCTGGGCAGGTGGAGGCAGGGCTCCCCCTCTGTCAGCACCCGTCAGTTCAAGGCCAGCCTGCAGATCCTTCTGTCAGAGGACAGGAAATGGGCGGACACATGGCCCCTGCCCCAGGGCCGCCTGGACAGGGCTGCCCAGACACTGCCATGTCAACACCTCTCCCCACCGGGTGTGACCCTGGGCAAGTGCACAGCCTCCCTGAGCCTCAGTGACCTCGAAGGGCCGTGTGGGGTCACATGGGGGCGTGCTGAGCACACCACTGGGTTGATGGCCATGAGCGCAGAGCTCACGGGCATCAGGGCCTGGCCCTCGGCATCAGAGAGGGGCTGGTTGTGCAAGTATCCAGCGATCAACTCTGGCCCTGCTGCTTGCATGGCCCTGGACGAGTCCCTTTTCCGGGCCTCAGTGGCTCCATCTGTAAAATGGGACCATCAGCCCTGCCTCCCTCCCGGGGCTGCGACGAGGACCCCCTGAGCTGGTGAAGGAGTGCTTGGTTAACTAAAGCGGGGTGCAACGGCCGGGCGGGGGGAGGGTGTCACCATTCTTTACAGTGGTTTCCAGTGCCCAGCAGACAGAAGTGGCCTCTTATTGGAGCGGCTTCCCCTCCAGGAGTGCCCCGGTTTGGTTAGAGGCCAAATCAGCAGCCCCTGCCCCCGTCCTTTTGTTCAGTGAGCCCTGCTCAGAGCTGGGTCCGTGTTGGGCGCTGGGGACTCAGAACGGAGGCAGACCTGGCTGGGGCCCTGGGCGCAGGGAGAGAGGTATGGAAGCGGCAGGGGAAGTGTGGGCCCAGGGTGGTGTGAAGGGCGAGGAGCAGAGGGTGGGCTGCCCGTGACCTCTGTTGGGGCTGCTCACAGAAGGGCTCTGGCCAGCCTCCTGGACGCTTAGTCATCGGTGGCCTGTCGCCCCCAACTCCCTCCCTGCTAACTGGAGCTCCTTGGGGACAGGGCCGGGGTCTTATTTGCCTCGGTGCAGCCTCAACTCAGATAGTGTTTGTTGAGTGAATCAGCGAGGGAGCTTTGAGGGTTCCCTGGGCAGGAACAATTCCAGGGGAGTCGAGGAGGCCCCAGGACACGGATAAAGTCTGAGCTTGGGCTGGGAGGGATGGAGGCATCACAGCCGCCCCGGGAGCTGTCTGGACGTGGCCTGGGGCCAGGCCTGCAGGCGGTGCAGACGGTGATCCTGCTTCCTGAGCTTAAGCCTCCCGTGGTCTCTCACACACTTCCCGACACCTGGGTTCTGAGCACACTGGAACAAGGGTCCTTTGGGGTAGTGGGGAGGGAGTCCAGGTGGGCACTGACCTGCCTGCTGCCCAGCACGGCCTCTGCCTTCGGGGCCACTGGTCAGCAGGCTCCGCCCCCCACCGCAGGTATAAGGTCTGAGAGGAGCCAGCGGGGAGCTGTTGAGGCCACCCTGGTGGTGGCACCGTACCTCTCTCAGGCACGCTGACCGCAGGGCCTTCCCCACCAGCCACGCTGTCCATGGAGTTTGCTGCTGGAGCCATCGGAGGTAACAGTGGGGACAGAGGGGTCTCGGGGGGGAACGCTGCTCCTGGGGCCAGCAGGAGGGGCTGGAGGGGGTGCTCTGCCCGGGCAGCAGTGGGGTCTGAAGCCCCCCGGAAGTGGCCGGCACCTGGTGTGGGCCACAGGTGCTGGGAGGACAGAGCAGTCTTCTCGGAGGCTCGGGGCAGGCGACACAGGGCCCAGGAGGAGCTTTTGGGGGGCCGGCGGGGGGGAGTCTGCACTGGCCTTGGGGGGCTCAGCCTGGGAGGCTGAGGGGCTGCTGGGTGGGAGCAGAGGGTGGTCTCTGCGTGGCCAGGGGGAGCCTGGGAGCTGTAAGCATGGAGTGGGATGGCGGAGTCATGGGAGGGGAGGGGAGGCTCCAGGAGAGGGTGGACAGTCAGGACAGATGGGGCCTGGGTCCTGCCACACTGACTGCAAGGGTGGGCGCGGAAAGGGAGGGTCCCAGCCGAGCCCGGCACCCCCGTCCGCTGGCTGTGCGCACACACAGGGCCAATCCCAGCCTTGCTGACCCCCGGACCGTTTTCACTTTTGGGGAAAGGGCTATTGTGAACGCCCGATCCAGAGATAGCCAGCGCACGGGGAACGGGCTCCTACCAGCATCGATCACACGCACAGAGGCTATTTTGGGCGAGGCACCCTTGGCCTTGCTCCTCTTGTGAAACAGCAGCGGCTGCCCGCCAATACTTCTGGGAATGGTGGGGGGTGTTTTCAGAAGGGGAGGGTGGTGCCGAGCCAGGAAAGACCAGGGCCCTGGCCTCATCAGTGGGTTTCCTGAGGTCCCGCTGTGGGCCGGGCCTGAGGCCAGCTGCTTCCCTGGACATTAGCCCCCTAAGGAGGAGGCTCAGAGAAGGGGCTTGACTTGCCCAAGATCACACGGCAGGAAGGGCTCCCGAGTCCTGCATCTTTTCTCCAGAGCCCAGGGAAGCCCTAGGTGGCAAGGGCTCCTGCTCTGTGCCTGGCTCCGGGTCATGGGGATCAGACCTGGGCCTTTTCCTTGAGGAACTCTAGTTCTGGAGTCAGAGACGGCAGGCGGTGGGACAGCAGCAAAGCCATATGACAGGGGCTGTGACTAACGTGTTTTCTGGCACAGAGTATAGGGGTCAGGGAGGGCTCCTGAGAGGAGCTGATGCTATGGCAGGGCTTTGATGGATGAGTAGGAGTTTGGTGAGGTACATGTAAGGGTCAAGGAGGGGTAATTCTACCCAAGTCAGTCAGTCAGTCTTTTGCTTCACTCTCTTTGTTCCTTCACTCATTCATTCAGTTTATTCTTTCATTCATGCGTATTTAGCAAGTCCTGGGATACACAGTAAAGAGGGCACAGCCCCCACACGCCTTACTGTCCTCAGATGGCCCTCACCAACCCCCCCAACCAGGGATGAAATCCCAGGGACCTGCCCACTAGCTCTCTGTCTTTCTCATGGCAGTGCTGGGGGCTTGGACGTTGAGACCCTGGTGTCAAGACAGGAGAAAGAGATAGGCGGGTGGCACCTGGCCCTCTTTGCAGGAGGCAGAGGGCCCTGGTCCAGGAAGCCTTGAGTCCTACTCTGTCCCATGCAAACTTGCGCTTCCAGGCAGTTCCTCACAGAGGCCTGGGGTGACCCAGACTTTCCCAGCCCCCAGACTCTGCTTGGGCTGTGTCCCCCCGCCATCACCCCCAGAGCTGTGAGGTGCAGCTGCCTCCTGTCTTGCAGACAAACCCTTCACAGACTGAGGCTTGAGGGTGAGCTCGGCCTGGCTTGGAGACAGGGCCCGGCAAATTTTGGACCAAGTCTCCCAAAACACACTGCCAGAGGGGAGGCCAAGGAGCGTCCCTGGCTTTCAGAATGAGGCTCCAGTGGGCCAAGACTCGGGAAGGAGAAGCCACTAGCAGCCTGGCAGACATCAGTTTACCTCTCTGAGCCTCAGTTTCCTCATCTGTAAAATGGGGGTCACGCTCCCTCACTGATGAGACACGGTGCGGAAGAGAAGCGCCAGGTGCGGCCTTTCTCAGCAGGAGCACCGTCAGGGTTCACCCGCCCCCTCTCCCTGGGACGGCTCAGGCTCCCGCTCCTCTCACCGGTTCCTCTGGTTTCCTTCCAGGCGTCTGCGGTGTTGCTGTGGGCTACCCCCTGGACACGGTGAAGGTGCGGTCATCACCAGGCCCCTGCCTGGGCTTAAGCCCCCCATTCATGGCCAGAAGACCTTTCTAGCAATTCAGAGCCAGTCGCCCCCTGCTCCTCGGGACTGCAGTGCCCCTTTCTCCCCCTGTGCCTCACATTTCTCATCCTAAATGGGGGGCTCACTGTCCCTGCTCTGCCCACAGTCAGCAAGGCTGCGACAATCAGGCGTTGGCTCTTCCCCTCCCCCAGGGCCTGCCAACCTTGCCCCTGGCCTGGAGCCACCCCTTCCTGAAGCCCACTTCTCCCACAGGTCAGGATCCAGACAGAGCCCAGGTACACGGGCATCTGGCACTGCATCCGGGACACGTATCGCCGAGAGCGGGTAGGCCTGGGGAGAGGGTCACGGCAGCAGGATGGGGCCTCGGACCCCAGGGCTGCCACTCACCAACCAGCCTGGCAATACTGAGCTCCTCTCTGAGCCTCAGTTCTCTCACCCTCCAAATGGGAAAAGTTGTACCAACCTCCTGGATTCCTCCGAGAACAAGAGCCAGGGTGTCTGGCACACAGGAGGTGCTCAGAATGAGGTCCTGCCTCCAGAAGAGGGTCTAGAGGGGACATCTGGGGACTTGGAATGTCTGGGGAGGAACCTGTTTGCATTTCTGTCCCCTCCAGCCTGGGCACCCCTTGAAAGAATGCTGGGTGGAGTCATCAGGGGTCCCAGGGTCCAGCTCGGAGCCCCGTCCAGAGGAGGGTCTCAGGGACACTTACCAAAGTGAACTTGGGAATCAGTGCCGACCAGGGGTGAGCAAAAGGGAAACAGCAACGACCAAGCTGCTAGTTCAATGTCATCGTCATCAAACAGCTGCCCTAGGTCAGGCCTGGCCCCCCTCCTTCAATCCCTCAGCACAACCTCACGAGTCGGGGGTTACAATCCCCATTTTACAGCCAAGGAAACTGAGACCTGAGGCAGTCTACGTGACTTGCCTGAGGGAGGACGGGGCAGGGGCTCAGGACGCCCTCGGGCAGCCACTCCTCCTAGCTGGGCCTCTGGCCTGACTCGAGCCCTCGGGCCCCCTCCACCTGCCGCCAGGTGTGGGGCTTCTACAGGGGCCTCTCGCTGCCCGTGTGCACCGTGTCCCTAGTCTCATCCGTGTCTTTTGGCACCTATCGCCACTGCCTTGCACACGTCTGCCGGTTCCGGTATGGCAGCGCCGACGCCAAGCCCGCCAAGACGGACATCACGCTCTCCGGATTCGCCTCCGGCCTCGTCCGCGTGAGTGGGGCGGGGTGACGGGGTCCTGGGACCGCAGGGGTGGGGAGAGGCTGGATGGATCCTGGGGGACTGTGGCTGAGGACACAGCTGACTTGGTAACTGAGGGCAGGCTAGGGAGCCTCTCTGAGCTTCTGTCTCTTCATCTGTAAGAGGCGTGGTGAGGTCACGCATATGAAGCCCCCAGCACGGGGTCTGACAGGTACGAGTGAGCACGACATGCAGCCAATGTTATTAGTAAAATTATCCTCTATGTTATCTATTAACTTTATCAATGCTTACATTGTGTTACATTATTCTTACACTAAATACTTACATTAATTAAATAATACATTAATATGTCATTAATAGATTAATGATGAGATTAAGCGCTTTCGTGAACTGGAGTCACATTTACCCGACACCTACTGTGTGTCAGGCCACTCTACCAGCAGAGAATGTGTAGCTAAAGGAAGCACTGGCTCTGGCTGGGTGGGCGCAGCCGGCTTTGAACCCCGCTCCACCATGGCCCGTGGGCCAGGCCGGAGCTTCCTGGGGCCCAGGCTCCCTGGCGGTCACGACGGGCCACAGGGGCAGAGGGAGGCCAGGGGCAGGGAGTGCGGGCAGCGGGCAGCGCTGCATCCTCATCCCTGTCGGCCCCGCCCCTGCTCTAGGTGTTCCTGACCTCGCCCACCGAGGTGGCCAAGGTCCGCCTGCAGACGCAGACGCAGCAGCGGCGCCCCTCGGCCTCGGGGCTCTCGGCTGCGCCCCCCACGTGCCCTGCGCCCGCTGTGGGTCGGGCGCCAGGGCCCAAGTACCGCGGGCCGCTGCACTGCCTGGCCTCGGTGGCCCGGGAGGAGGGGCTGCGCGGCCTCTACAAGGGCAGCTCGGCCCTGCTTTTCCGGGACGGTCACTCCTTTGCCACCTACTTCCTCTCGTACGCCGTCCTCTGTGAGCAGCTGACTCCCGCTGGCCGCAGCCGGCCAGGTGAGCGGGGGCCGGGGCCTGGGGCGGTGCTGGTGGTGAGGCTCAGCCTGGCGGGAGTGGACGTGGGGGGAGAAGACTGGCTGAGGCCACACTGGCACCCAGTGCCTCCCAGGTGGGAAGCTCACTGCCCTCAACATGAGTCAGGACAGGCCTGCTCTGGGTGGCCCTGGACAGGTCATGTCGGTGGCGAGAGCCCAGGGCTCCCTCATGGCCAGGCCCCGCCCTGGGTGCCCACCAGCTCTCCTCGGGGGCCCCAGTGCGGCTTCCAACCAACGTGACCGTGGGGCCCTCCCCGCAGACGTCTTGGGCGTGCTGGTGGCCGGTGGCTGTGCAGGGGTGCTGGCCTGGGCCGTGGCCACCCCCATGGACGTGATCAAGTCGCGCCTGCAGGCAGATGGGCAGGGCCAGCGCCGCTACCGGGGCCTCCTGCACTGCGTGGTGACCAGCGTTCGGGAGGAGGGGCCGAGGGTGCTCTTCAAGGGGCTGTCGCTCAACTGCTGTCGCGCCTTCCCCGTCAACATGGTGGTCTTTGTCACCTACGAGGCCGTGCTGAGGCTCATGCAGGGCCTGCTCTCATAGCTGGCGCCCATCCCCCAGGGCCAACCTGCCAGCAGCTTCCAGAGGCCGCAGGGGCTGGAGGGGGCGGAGGGGAGTGTCGGGGTCTGGGCCCCTGGGGGCCATCCCCCCGACTGACCACGAGGAGGTCAAGGGGCCCAGGGCTGGCCTGAGGGTCACAGGAGCCAGGGAGAAGTGGGCCTCTGGGATGAGGATGCAGCCGCCTGGAGCCGTCTTTGCGTGTGGTCAGTGGCTCGTCCCGCTGCCCCCTCGGCTCCCCACCCTTCTCTCCCGGCTCAGCTCTCCCTGCTGTGCAGTGTGGTCTTCATTCCTGGTTCTCAGACGCAGCCAACTGGTCTCCCCACCAGCCGGAACCCGGGTGCAGCCGCCTGGCACCCGGCGCGCTCGGTCCCCACACCAGGATGCTCAGGGAGGTGTCGCCTGAGCCCGGTCACCCCCCCCTCACTCTGCCTGTGGACCCGAGACTCAGTGGCGAGCTGTTGCCAATAAAACGTTTCTCAGGCAGTTCGGTGGTGTTGCTCTGTGGTCTGTGGGGCTGGTGACTGGGTCCCCATCTCCAGCTTGTCCTCAGAGGCCAAGCCCTCCAAACCTGTGTGACCAGGGCTCCCACTGCACTGACGGCACGCCGAGGCCCCGCCAGCTCTCCGGCTGGCCCCGCTCCCTCGGCCTTTGGGGCCGGGGGCCACGCCTGTGCACTGAACCTGCCCCAGGGGGCCGTTCAGCGTTCAGCACGATGCCTGCTCTCCTCACCACCCCCGTCCCAAACCCACCCCCTTTCTGAATGAAACTGATCTCCAGCTAGTTCCAGACACCAGGATGTGAGCTGCCTTTCCATGGGGCCTGGAGGAGGGAGGCTCCGTGTGTCCTCAACACCGCTGGGTCCGTACACAGGTTATCACAATGGCTCAGAGAGGACCGGCCTACCCAAGGCCACCCAGCAGGGAGAATGGGGGTCTCACACCTGCACTTCTGAGGCCCCAGTCCTCTCTCTGGCATGGCTTCTGGTGACGGTCCAACACGAACCTTCCGGGTGCCCACCACAGCAGCCCTCTGGTAAAGCCAGACAGCACCTGCCTCACTCAGACACTAGCCTTGCCCGTGACTTTGGACTGAAGTCCAGTGTTCACTGGTCCACCTCCAGTGTTCTGGCTGAACACAACTCTTTCCTGTTCCCAGAACACGTGGGTGGACCCTCTCCTCTGGCCTCTGCTGTCGTACAGACCCAAGCATTTGCTTACACCCTGCGCTCCCTGCCAGGGACGCCCTTCCCTCCGCTCTGTCTGGCTAACTCCACGCATCACTAATCCCAGACGTCACTTCCCCCAGGAAGCTCAGCGGCTTTGAGGTGTCTCCTGCTCTGCTCCGTGGGGCCTGGTTGTGGTCTGGTCACTTACCCACCTCCTGCCCCCACCGCCCCGAGACGATAAGCCGTGCACGGGCTGCACATGCCTGATGTCAGGGCCTGGCACGCAGCAGGTGCTCAGGGAGTGTGGAATGCATGAGTGAGTGAACGAAGGCCCGCAATGGATTCCTGGAGGTGCATCGGGCTTGTGGTTAAAGATGCTGGGATGCTTTGGCCAGGTGCTGGGAGAAGGGCGTCTCCTAACAAAAGGTTTCAATATTCGTCAAACCCTGTGTCCACTTTTGGCAAGAAGATGACTGGTGTGTCCTCCTGCTTTGGCCCTGGAAGGAGAGTTACTCCTTCCTCATGGGGAGGGTGGGGACCGTCGGTCACGGAGCACCAGCTCTGCTGTGCTGGGGAAGTGGCTCTGCAGGAAGGCCCGGGCCTCGCTCCGGCTGCAGCCTCTGGGAAGCAGGGCCCTTCGGAGGGCGGATGTGAAGGGACAGGGAAGAGAAGGGCTGGGCCCAGTGTCAGCGGGCCAGAGCTGGGCTCCCCTACTGAACGGGGCCACCCTAACCAAGTCCGGGCTGCACCTGAAGTTTCAAACGGGAGATGAAGGGTGGTCACCCAGGGGCTCCCAGAGCCTGTGCTGACTGAGGGTCATGGGGCCTCTGGGCCGCAACTGCCGCAGCCTGCGCAGGGCCTGGCCCAGCTCTCCACTGCCGTCAGTGGGCTCCTCAGTGCCCCTCAGATGCAGCTCCACTGGGCTCCCCCAGACCGGGGACAGAGGCGGAGCAAGGTCTGAGGGGTGGGCATTAACAGTCACGGGGGCTGGGGACCGACCTCCCACCTCAGCCCCCAAACACCGCCGGGCCGCACACCTGCCCATCCTCATCCAGGGCATCTCTCGGGGAACTTTAAGAATCTACTGGTTTGCAGCAAAATGTGGCGGGTGGGAGAGTCTGTGGCCCTTACCAGCAGTGACCTTGGGCAAGTCACCTGACCTCTGGCCCAGGGCCCGGCTGACCCAAACATGAGGTGTCAGTGCTCTTGTTTTACGGGGAACGGGGGGTCCCGCCCAAAGTCACTGGCCTGTGTGGGGCCTCAGCCCCCCCTTCTGTGGCCCCAGGATGACACCCACTCCTTCTGGAGGCTCTGGCTGGGTGAAGGGGCAGCTCTGCCACCCCGGGGACGCTGCTGTGGTCCCTCCTGTGACGTGGACACAATGGAGCAGAGAGAGGTTGTCTCAGCTGCCCAGGCCACACAGCCTCACCATCCTCTGGGCTCACCTCCACGGGCCACATCCGGTCCAGTGGGAGCTGAGGCCGGGAGAGGAGACGGGATGAGCTCGTGCCGCACACGGCACCCGGCCACCCAGGTGGAAACCTCAGGGACCTCACATGTAAAACAGCCTGTGTGAGGAGACAGCACACGAGACAGGATGGGCACGTTTGGTCACAACTCACTGTGTGGCCTCAGACAAGTCACATTCCTCTCCTGAGCCTCAGTTTGCCCACGTGCAGTACAGGGTGGGCGGGCAGAGTGAGCCCAGGGCTCCATTCCGGCTGGGCCCCTGGCCTGGGCCCTGTCGCTACATGGCGCCGCTCTGATGCCCCCGTGCTGTCCACGAAACAAGGACATCTGCTTGCATTCTCCAGCAGCTGCTGGGAACCTCCAGGGAGGGTGGAAACCAGCACGGGGAGACCGCCGAGCGCCAGGAAGGCGCCGCTTCCAGCTGCTTCCCGAAGCCTGCACCTCCACACCGTGGGGCTCCCGGGACCGCGCTTCCATCCCACACGCATCCCAGTATGACCCGTGCAGGAGCAAGGTCATCCACAGAGGGTCAGGCGCGGCACAGCCCTGGGCTGGAGCGAGGCCTCTGCTCACCCCTCAAACCCCAGACGGAGCACAGTGACACAGGCGGGACCAAAGGAAGTTTATCTGTCACGAGTGAGACCAGAGCGGGGCACCCAGGAGTGGACCCAGCACCTCCAGCCAGGGCAGGCTCTTGGACCCAGGGCTTCCCCGAGACAGGCCATTGCTTTTCCGTAACTACACAGGGCGCTTGGTTAAACGGGCCTCCCATGGACACACAGCCGCGGGCCTTGAGGGCTGCTGCACGCTGCCTAGCTGTGCCCACCTGTCTGGGGCACAGGCAGGGCACTGCTCTGTGCAGACAGACTTCCACGCCAGTCAAGTGTCACAACAAAAGCACCTGCAAAGGCAACAGACTCCCCTCAGCGTCTGGCACCATCAGAGTAAAGCAGCCATCAGTTCTCAGGATGGAGTGTCTAGGATTACTTGGTGCAAACAAAATATGAGTACGTTCAGGGAAAACAGCACGATCTCTGGAGTACAGTACATGCACGGTCTGGAGTCTAGCACGCAAACTGGGACGTTTCACCCACAGAAGACTCTATTTAGTAAACACTGGCCCACTCTGGCCAATATCCAGAAACGTTCAAGGCCGCTTCCAAGCTGAGAGGTCTCTTGGTTAAATGTTTAGCAAAGCTCTTGGCCAGCACTTCTTTCAGGTTTTATGATAATAACATCTTGATTCCAGGTTTGCATACACAGACTACATATTCTTTGATAGAGCATGTTTAAGAGTATGTTTGGATGTAGGATGCTTTCAAACAGGAGCTGTCCTGTGGACCAGAACAGGCTGGCCAGTGGACATCCAGCCCAAGGCTGCACATCCTTGGGGCTGCTTTGTGGGAGTGACTCCAGCTGGACTTGTCTGTGTGACCACTCAGTGTTACCCAGCACCCAATCACCCCACAGGGTTATGCTCACAGGAGACAGGGAATGACATTCAGCAGAAGAAACGGCATTGATGCACACAGAGGGCTTATAGACGCCAGGCCAGTAATTATCGTGTGACAGAGCCTAAGGGAAGTGGTGATTCGACTGGGCTGGGATTCTTGGTAAATTACATCTCAGTAAATGTATAGAAAGTGAGCGTTACTCAAAGTCGTAGGACAGCTTCCGGGGAGTCATGAACTCTTTCACTATCTCGTCTGTGACCTCCTTGCGCCGGGCCTGGTGCTCAGCGATCAAGGGCTGCAGAACTTCTATGAGCTCCTTCTTGAGCTCGCCGGTGAGCATGGCCCCGCTGGTATAATCCTGCCCGGGAGGAGACAGGCCATGTGAGAAACGGCTGCGCACGCCCTGGGTACCTCCCTTGCCCGGGCACCACCCATGCAGAGCCTGGCACACGGGCAGCATAGAAAAATGAGAACCTTAAATCACGCCTTTCTTAAAATGACTCTGGGCCCTGGTGAGCAGCCGCGACTCAGGCTGGCACAGCGAGGGGAACAACGGGGTCCGCCCCCCCACCTCGCCCACCCTCCTGCGGGGTCGGGGGACTCCAAGCCCTGAGCCCGTGGCTGCCCCCTTCAGCCTTACTGGCTTCTCTAAAATCTCTGCGGAATCTTTTTTCATTTTCTGATCGTGATGGTAACATGTACTTACTGAACAAACTTAATAAGGTACCGAAACCACAAAGCAGCAGCAAAGTAAAGAAAGAAAACCCCTGCGAAGCCAGTGCCCAGAGGCTAAGGGCCACTGCTACTATCCCGGCATGTCTCCTTTTAGATTTTTTCTGGTGCGTTGTATTTAAACATAGTGGATCTCACTGCACGTCCAATTTGGTGTCCTTTTATCACTATCACTGGCGCATTCTCCCGTGTGATCATAAACCTCACACCTGCGTAATAGTCCCTCCTGGCAATTCTCAGTTAAGGTTTCCTCTGTTGTAGAGTCTCTTCTGAACTTTTTGCTCCTATCATTTTTACCGTCTTTGCATAGAGAGCTCTTTCTTATTCAGGATTAGTTTCTTGGAAAAGATGCCAAGAATTGGAAAACCTGAAGCAGGAGCTATGAACATTCTTCGGGCCCTCTGGCTCGCTGAGAGGCACGCAGGGAACGCTCGACTCACCCGGGTGAGCCCCAAAGCGTCTGGATTACAATCAGGGCAAATACGGCACAAACCCGCTAAATCGGTAGTGGAATTGTTTCAACATTGAAGGCGTCTTGATTTCACTTCTATTTCTCGATGACTAGTGGGATTAAACCTCTCTGTGTGGCTACTCACTAGCGGTTTGTATTTTCTCTTTTGGGAACTATCTGTTCATCAGGTTTCTGGGCACGTGGTCAGAACACGACCGACCTACTCAACTCTAATCTGGTCTCAGCTGAGCGCCTGCCCCAGGCACCAGGGACACCGGCTGCCCCCAGCGTGGCTGCCAGGCCTTCCAGGTCCCGTGTGGGCACTGGGCCCCCGCCTCACCTTCCTGATCTGCTCCAGCCTGTCGTCATCCTCCAGGAAGAAGGTCAGGTACATGAAGGACACGTCCACGTCGCAGTTGCCCCCAAACTGCCGGTGCTCCTCCGTGGTGTCTCTGCCTCCGGAGAACGCGTGCTTGTTGACCTGCACCAGCGAGAGGACACACATGCTCGTCGGGCCGCCGCCCTGCGCGTGCAAGCTGGCCCGAGCAGTGGGGGGAGCCCTCTGACTGCTCCTTCCCACCGAGCCCGGGACGGGCCACCGCGGGGCTCACTGCGGAGAAGGGGGGACCGGAGGGGGGATGAGCTCTGAACCCCCCACTCCCCAGAGACACAGAATAGAATCGGGAAAGCCAAAGCACCACCTGTGCTGAAATTTGGGGAAAATGTCCTAAAGTGTCCTCGGATTCAGTAAGAGGACAGATATGAGCCATCTTCAGAGCAAAAGGGACGACCAGGGAAGGGTGGCTGCTGCCTGGGAGGGCGTGCTCTTGGTGGAGGACAGGAGAGCAGAGCACCCCCCCCCCACCAGCCCCCCACCGTGGACGGGAGGACGTGAGGCACAGGACCGGGCTCCCGGGAGGGCAGACCCTGTGAGGAGCGCCGAGGTGGACAGGGCCCCCAGGCGGTGCCCACCTAAAGACAGGCACTTCGAGAAGGTGAAGAAAGAAAGACTCAGAAACTAACAAAACGGTTTGTAGGATTGAAGATAATCTTAGAGAAATCAGGGTCAAGAGGTAAGTGAAGAAAAGCCAAAAGGGGAGACAAAGTTCCTTCAGTGTTCTTTCAACGACTGTTTGAGAAACCTATCACGTACAAACGTCACCCTCATTTTCTTCCGGAAAAGGGTGCGTCAGCAGTCTCAGTGGAGACGTTTGGTAAGCCTCCCAGCAGGACTCCAGAGCAGATTCCTAACCGGATCATCCAGAATCCCAGACTAACGTCAGGGGGCAGAGGCTGGCGAGTGAGGCCAGAGAAAGCTGGACTTTCTGGTGGGAGTGCCAGCGGCTCTGAGGGACAGCGGAAGCTCCGACCTGTCCCCGGGTGTGACGTCCCAGGGAGGCGGGAGGCACGTTTTGGCCCGCATGACAAAGGAGCGGTCCAACGATCCAAATTTGAACTGAAATCTTAAATTTGGGTGGCATTCTACAGTTTGCAACCAGTTTATATGTGATCTCATGGAAGCCTTGCCCCGAGTCTGCAGTTTTGTACAGCTGCTCCCACTTGACAGTGACACCTGGACAGCCATGGTCACCCACCAATGGCAGGTAAGTGGTGGGGCCCAGACAACCCAGGGCTCCTGCCTCCAGGCCACCCGAGGGCCCAAGCTGTGCGGGTCCCGGGTTACGGCCCTGCCCCACTGCTTCCCAGCTGTGTGAAAGTAGGGAAGCTGCCGGACCCCTCTGAGCCCTACGTCCTTGCTTATGAAATGGACGCAGCCCCCGGGGGGGCTGTCAGGACTCAGTGAGCTCGCACAGGTGAGCACATGGCAGGTGATCATGCAGCCAAGCTGCCGTGTCCCCAGCACTCCACTGTTGTTATTCGTGGGAGGGGCCTGGAGCAGATGCCCCCTCTCCTGGCTGGCGTGGAGATTCTGCTTCTGGAGTTGAAGGTGGGCTTGGGGATTGGGAACAAGGGCCTGGCCTGACCCTGTCCTGCCCCACAGGGTGCTCGTGACCATGGCAGCCTGGGTGGCTCCCGACCTTCCACTCACTGCTCACCCAGCCCTCGGGTCTTTGCTGGTCCTGAGTGAATGAAAAATGTCCCAGAGCCAAAGTGACTTCTTTAAAACAACTTCCAAAAACAAAACAAAACGACTTCTCTGCTAGAGGGAACAGGAGCTTCCCTTCCCCTCTAACGCACTCCGTGCTCTGGAATTTCCAGCCAGAAGTGAAAGAGAAAGGAAAGCCCGGCCGAGGCTGGGAAAGCTGGCGGCTACCACTTCCTGGAAGACAGTTCTGATACTAAGGGTTCCCCATTGTCAACCAGAATCTGGGACTTTCCAGAAGGGGTAGGGCGCGGTGGTCACTCAGATGGGTGCGCTACATGCCTCAAATCCAGTCTCTGTCACTCCTGTTGTGATCGTCCAGCCCGCAAACGTGCACTTGGTTCCAAATGAAATGTCAACAGCTTTGTGGAACAGAGAGGGGACTGAACACATACTGGCAGTTCAGAACTGAGCAACAGAAGTGCGGCCCTGAAAAGTAAGGAAGTTCAAACTAATTCTGATTTCCAGTTTCTCTGGTGACCCGGAAAATATTTACTGAGCTCCTGCTGCATGCCGGGCCGGGCATAGCACTCCCAGGCGGGACCCGACTATGGAAGGAGCTTATCAGTCCTGAGTCTCAGTGAGAACGCTGTGGAGAAAACCAGCCCCTACCAGCTTGGTAACGGCAGCTCGTGGGCCGTGGGCCGGGAGGGCATCTCCTGGTTTCCGGTGGAAACCTGGTCAAACTGGTCATCCTCTCCGGGCCTCATCCTTCTTGTCTTTAAAGGGAACACACCACTATCTCCCAGTGAGAATTAAAACCTAGAAACATAAAGAAAGCACCTGGCCCAGCTCCTGGAATACGGCTGATGCCCAGAAATACACTACATTTTTTCTATTGTTTAACTGTAACTAAAGAAAATTGCCGTGATTTTGCTTCCCGAACAGTGTTGGTGAGGAAATCAGAGAAGAAAAAAAAAGAAAAAAATTCCAAAGCCTTGCCCACATGAAAAGACACAAATAAGAAAATCCCCCTGTTATCTGGGAACAGGGACAGGCTGCCTGGACCCTGGAATTCAGGGCCCCCGGGGCAGCGGAGGCCGAAGGACAGAGCAGCACCACGCGTGTGTGTCTCCCTGTGGGGTGGTCCTGCGCAGAGGCCGCCCGCGCCCCAGGTGCCGCTCACCTTGGTCTTGATCTGCTTGGCCGTGTCTGTGAGGAAGATGGAGGAGTTGGGGTCGCTGGCGCTCATCTTGGTCTGGGCCCCCTGCAGGGCGGGGAAGAAGGTCGAGTGCAGCAGGGCTGGCTTAGGGTAGCCGATCCTGGGGGCCACGTCTCTGGTCATCCTGAAGTATGGGTCCTGTGGGGAGGGAGGGGTCAGTGGGAGAAGTGGGCCAGCTGCTAGCCCGTGGGTAACCCCTGAGCGGGCCTCACAGCAACCCCCAAGCTTCTGGTGAGTTCAAAGAATCAGCTCCGCCCCGCAACACCTTTTAGACCCTCCTTTCCCACCAAAGAGGGCAAAGAACCTCCTGCAACACCCAGGATGACATAACCCTGGCACTGCCTCCTGACCTGGTCGATGGCACATGGGATGAGGCACTGGACATCTGTCCGGTCTCGGAAGATCTGGGGGAATGAGTTGCTGAAGGAGGGAGCAGCCTGGATGGCAGGAAAACTGATTTTCCCTGGAAAGGAGGACAAAACATCTTTATACACGAGACCACTTCCTGCTGGAACTGTAAAAGGGGTGAACAAAAATCGGCTTTCTCCCCACTGGAAAAGTAACAGTCATTAAAGAAAACCTGAAAACTACAGAAGAGTAGAAGGAAGAAAAAAACCCCTATAGTCCCAGTTTGTGTCTCTTTGCACCCATTTTCTCTCCCTTTCACTGCATTTCAGTTGTGATTCTCCTCCGGTCTGTTCTTTACAGGTTCCACTTTGTACCCACACTCTATCCCATACACGTACCCTGGAGAGTCAGCGGTTCTCTACCCACTGGGCGTCTGGGTTGTTCCTCAGCTTTAATTATGATACATTATGACATCCTGGTGCATAAAACATTCTCAATGTTTTGGATGCTGCTGTTGTTAGCACTGCTACTGCTATTTGCTTAGACCTGCAGAAGCGGAACCCTGGGGTCAAAGGGCATGGATCTCGGTGTGACCCTTGGTAAGTGGAGCTGGGCCAGTCTACCCCTCTGCGCTGCTCAGGCGTTTCCCAGATAGCCCACGTGGCTCCAGCCCTGAAATGCTGTCTCTGTGATGCTCTTTCCCGCCAGCTGTTTTCTCCCCTCTGCAGAAAGACACACCTCATTTCTGGGTTCCTTTCTGCCTCTGGGTGTCCACGTGGCAGCTGCCATTGGCACCAGCACCCCCTTTACAGCACTGAGCAGCCCCGGCTCTGGCTCAGGGCCTTCCCTGGGCTCGTCTACGCCCCACGACTCTATGGAGAAGGTGTCACTGTCGTCCCCATTTGATGCACGTGAATGCTAGGCTCAGACTGCCTCTGTGGTTTCCCGGGACTAGTGTGAGTCAGTGAGTGGCTGAGCCGGGGCTCGAGCCCAGGCCTCCCCGCAGTAAAGTGTGTGCAGCTCCTCGTCGCGCCTGCTGTCTCCCTACTCACCTGGGCAGCCTTCAGGGAGACACCTCTCCACTCCATGCCGGGATTCCCAGGGTTAAAAAACCCTTTCAAAAGCACCGGGTTTATGCCCCAGTTGTCAGGAATGATCTGACCGAAACATCGAAGAGTTCTGCTTATGTGAAAAGCCTCCCAATAAGGCCTCTGCGCATTTCTCTCTGCACGCTTCCTTACAGGCCCCTCACGGTGGGCCCTGGAATGTGCTCCGTCCCAGCAGGCACACCCGGCACAGAGCGCCTGCAGGCACACCCTGGGAGCTGCCCAGGTTGGCAGCTACTAGGCCTGGGGCCGTGCACCCAAAATAAAGGGGAGGGGGTCCGGAGACCCAGCCACTAGTCTCAGGATTGATTCTCTGCTCAAGGAGCTAAGGGTCTCAAAGGAGAGAAAGCTAATGCGTCTGAAAGGGGCATGGAGGGAGATACAGGGAAAGGGGCGTAAACGTGGGCAAAGGGGGCCTATCTGCTGGGGACAAGCCTGGAAGGAGAGCGAAGGAGCGCAGGCAGGGTGGGCTTCCCAGGGCCTCCAGTCAGGACCCTCCTTTTGCAGGTGGGGAAGCTGAGGTCCAGGGAGACAAAGACGGCAGGTTCCGGCCATAGAGCAGGCCCTCCTGCAGCCCCTGGGCCCCCACCAAGGCCTCCCACGCGGACTGGCGTCCCAGGAACAGGTGGAGGACAGAAGTCATCCGTACCCTTCTCTTCCTTCTAAACCTTAAAACGAACGGATAACTAAGGAGAGGGACAGAGGGTGTCCCGAGGGATAGCTCCACATGGCCCAGAAGAGGGGCCAAAGGCATCACACCAGCTCCTGATGTTCCAGGGAAAACCCACCTATTTAAAGAGACAAACTGCAAATGCTACGATCTCAGAGAGAGCTCAGCCCCGGGCAGGCACCAAGCGTGTCAACCTGCCTCCTGCTGAGCTCGGCTCCTGTCTGAGGGCAGCTGGGCGGGGGCCGCCGGCAGCAGCGGCTCCTTACCGATGCAGTCACTGTCAGTGAAGCCAAAGATGCCTTTCACCTGGTTGAAGGTGACGTGCTTCTGTATCTTCACCACATTCTTGTAGAAGCCTGGGCTCATCCTGCAAAGACAGTCAGAATCAAACCCCAGACCCAGAGGGTGGCGTTCACTGAGGGCAAAGCAGCAGATGGTACAACATGGCAGCCCAGACACAGGCCGGAACACACCGGGAAGGAAGGCGCTGTGACTCCCCCTGTACGCAAAGATGCCTGTGGCAGGCGAGGCGAACACACCTCTACCTGTGGAAGGAAATCAACATGAAGCTGATAAGCAACTAAGGCAAGAACACACCGGATTCAGTGGTTAACTTAGCGGCTAACATGAGATATTTAAATTCTGCCAGGGTCACTGGCTGAGCATATGGGGCTTTAAGTTTGGGGGCCCCAGTGCAGCTTTTCTGTTGAGACGGACTGTGTGCTTTCTCGTGGGAGATTACCGTTGACCCTGGAACAACGCGGGTCCACTTACACGTGGTACTTTTCAATAGTTAACACTGCAGTGCTACATGGTCTTGGCTTGTTGAATCCACGGATGTGGGGAACCTAGGCTGTGGAGGGCCGACTGTGGGTTACACGTGGATTAACCTCCTCATTGTTCAAGGGTATTTGCAACTTGTTGCTGGATGTAGTGTCCGGATAGCAACTGACGGGCCCAGGAAGGAGGGTCTGTCTCAGTGCAGCTGGTCCTCCCTGCATCCGGCCACCACTGTCCCCTCCACCATGGGGCAGCCAGGCTGTCTGGACAGGGCGAACTCTCCCGGGTAGTGAGGGGTGTGAATACAAGGCCTGGATCTGTGGCAGCCATTCTGCTATTAGAAGGAACTAGGCTGAAGGGGCAAAACCCAGAGGGGCTTCTTACACTGCATCTTTAGACTAACATATTCAGTAGCTTTTCCTCCAGGCCCTATTATGTGTCAGGCACCATAAAGATAAAAAGGGAAAAGGCGGGAAAGCTGCCGTTTACTATCGGGGGCAGGAGCTGTGCTGAGTGCGGAGATACACTGCCACTGCCCCGCTCCCCTGTGAGGCGGCAGCTTTGCCTCCACTTTCACAGAGGCTCAGAGAGGTTATGGTCATAGACCTAGTGAATCTAGGACCTGGGATCCAAACCTAGGCTCGTCTGGCCCCAAGGCCTGTGCTTTTCTCACCACATCTCACAGCGTTTGAAGAGTTTAAGTAAGGCTTCTGGCCCTGACAGAGGGCCACCGAATGCCTCTGGGCAGGCACGGGGCGAGTGTCAGAAGTGCAGGGATGCCGGCTGCCTGGGTCTAGGGCAGCCACAAGGCAGGGAGGCCGGTAAAGGCCAAGGCCACCGCAGCAGGGTCTGTTTGAGTTGAGCAGAGTCCCACTCAGACAGGGAGCAAGGGCGGGGGAGGGATGGTGGCTTCCACTTCAGCCCTGGGGGCACCGGCCAGGGTGGGAACAGTGCTGAGAGGACGCGCCAGGAGCAATGGCAGCAAGCAAGGCGCTCCCAGCACAGGTCACCCCCCCGACACCCCCCGACGTACACTGAACACACCACAGAGCAGAGAGGGATAGCCACCTGGAGAGATGCCCGCTCGTTCACCCTGCCGCAACAGGAGCGACCTCCGTGCCAGGGGTCTCCTGGGGGAAAGCAGCAGGCCTCGTGCTGCCTACGCCTGGCGAGGACCAGGGCTGTCCGACGGGGTTGAGGCGACCGTCAATGCTAGTCCCCTGGGCAGATCAGCCGGCAGGTCCATCCTCTTGTGTCTGGGGTCGTGCTGCGTAAGGTGGCCTCTAAGCCCCACAAGGAGGGAAAGTCTACAGCATCCCTAGTATCAGAAGCAGTGCTTCTGAAGAAGACCGCCTTGACCGTTCTTGGAGGCCGGGTCGCTCTCTGGCTGCACCGAGAGCATGGCCACCCCCCGCCACCCACCCAGGGATGTCTGTCCCCCGGGCTCGCCCCTGTGCCCATGCAGCGTGACACACCCCGAGGCTTCGCCTTGGGGACCAGGAACAGACCCAGCTGCATCCTGTAAATGAGGGCTGGGTACCAGTTTGTCCCCCGAGAACACCTGCCCCTCACACTCACATAGCTTGGAGAACATGGCCTGGATTTCCTCACACAGGCAGGCAAATGAGCGACAGGGTTCTAAGTTGGAAGAGATTTTCAAGAGTGACACTGGGCACTCACCAGGGCCAGGCTCTGCTGGAAGCGCTCCACATGCAGCAGTTCAGTGGTCAGTCCTCATGAAGCTGCAGCGTAGGTGCTCCCGTCCACTGAGCTAACCACCCTGTCCTTTCTGTTCTTCCTTTGTCCTCACAACACTCATTCTCACCTGGTTTACTACCTGTTAACTCCCGTTAGAGAGAACCTGACGGAGCGGCTGGATAACTGTCTTGGCTGCTGACCCCCAGCATCAGTCTGACATGTAGTAGATGCTCAATAAACACCTGTCCAACACTCACTGCCCGAGTCACACAGGAAGTGGCGGTCAGGACGCGAGCCCAGGCAGGGCACTCTGAACCCCTCGGCTAGACCACCCCTAACTAGTAGTAACCCCCCACTGCATAGGAAAACGGGAGCTCAGAGAACTGAAGGACTTGCCCACAGGAACCAAACCAAACCCGGCACAGAGCTGGGTCTGGACCACTGGCTTTCAGCGTCCCGGAGCAGTGTCCTTCCACCCCTCGGGGGTCCTGTCAGGAAGGCCCCTCTGGGCCCAAACGTGTGGGGGGACAGGGTGGCGGGAAGCCTCAGCCCCAGCACCGACTCCTTCCCCCATGGAGTCCCCCGAGTGGGTGGAGGAGGCTTTGTTGTGTTTCTTGTTCGTAAGGACGATCGGCTTGGGAAGGAGCTTTATGAAGTCAGAGATTTAGATTTTGAGTTAAACTTCAAGAAAAAAAGTAAAATGCTTGAGTGTTTAGAAGAAACTCTTAAAGGGAAAAAGACACTTGAAAACAGACTTTAACATTTAAATGTCCCTCCTAACTTTAGGTTCAACATAAAATACCTAAGAAGAGCTAGGACAGGCCCTTTGTCTGGGCTTTCATCTTTACCCCACGTTCATAAAGAAAAAGGGAGTTCTTAGGGAGCAAAGGTGGCAGAATTGAAGCTGCAGGTACCAGAAGGACAGGGTGGAGACCAGTCGCCACAGACGCCACGTTCTCTCAGAACGAGCTGAAAGCACGGTGGGCCAGGGTGGTCTTCTCACGCGGACTGCTCAAAAGTTCACGCTCCCGCCCCGACATTCTCACGGACTCGTCAGAGGCGTTTGTTTCTGTCCCATCAGCACCACAACGGGGGACTTTGTTTTGCTCAGTGCTGTGTTCTTGGGGCCTCTGGGGGCACCTGCCACAGCGAGCACCCCGTGACCGCTGCTTTACTGGTCTAGTGCGAGAGGACAACCCCTCACACTGCACCAGAGGGGGGCCCGGGGCGCAGGGGGACCAGAGAGGGGTACCTAAATCTGGCTGCAGGAGGGACAGCTCCCAGGAGAAGGCGGTGCTTGACCACGTGTTTGGAAGGCAGCGTAGGAATCCGCGGAGCTGGGAGTCCCGGGGTCAGGGCGGAGAAGACCAGGGACAAAGGCGAGGGTGTGGAACAGCAAATTGTTCTGTATAGCTGCAGGGGGCGGTGACCAGAGAGGAACACAGGCCAAATCACAAGGGGCTGGTGTGCAAAGGAGAAAGCGAGAACTTTACCCTGATGATGATGGAGAACCAGGAAAGCTGTGAGCAGGGGACTGAGCCACACCTGCCTTTTAGCAAGAGCGCTGGCTGGTGGAGGACCAGAGGCTGAGAGGGGCCACGGTGGGTGGGAAGAGGCTGCACAAAAGGATGCCACTGACTGTGATGCCAGCACTGCCTTGTCCTAGAAAGAGCAGCAGAACCCATGGTGTGTCTATGGGTTCAAGCAGTTGAATCAGGTCCTTTTAAGGAATAGGGGGAGAGAAATAAAACTAAGTGTCATGAAAATGATAATAACGGTGACAGCTAAGGTCTCATCTAACCCTATTTCATGGACCAGACTTGCTGACTCACAGACCCTGAACAGAGGAGACCTGGGACTCGAACCCAGGTCTATTTTCCTCCCTTGGAAGGTCATGTTTCTTCATGGACCCCACAATGCCTCTGCGCCCACAACAGAGTGATTAAAAAAATGTAATAGGTAAAATTAGAGAATTCATTCATTTACTGGCTGCTAGAAAGGTCAGATTTCATACCAAGGCGTGTATTCCTCTCAATGGCTATAAAGTTTCCCCTTAGATTTCAGTAGTTACAAAAGGGACCCTCCTGGGGCAATGTTAATCAGGAAGCTCCTCTGCACTTACTGCTCACGCAGCCCTTTGGTGTTTCCGCTACACCCTGTCTGCGCCGCTAACAGATCTCCTAATGGGCCACACTCCACCAGCAAGCTGGGCCCTCAATCACTGTCCCCCATGGGCGGCCAGAGCTGTGCAGGGAGCGCCACATCTTAGGGGCTCATGCAATATTTGGTGACCTGAAGAGCATTCTTCTTGGGACGGCGGACAGAGTCTTACTTTTCTAACACACTTCTTGGCAGTCGTCTGGAATGAAGTTCAAAACCGCAGAAGTTACAGTTTGAGGACTTCCAGAAGGAAATCTTTTGGACTATTAAGTGTCCGGTTTAACTAGACTGTGAGGGAACTGTGTCACCAGTGAGTCTTTTCTCTGTAGGGAAAAAGGTACACTGAGAAAGACACCCAAATTGGCACAACTGACCATCTGTGGAGAGAAACTACGACACAGATGCACATCTGTCACAAGCTGAGGATGGAAATCGTATTTGTCAATAAACCAGACCATAACATTTAATAAGGGAAGAAAAACATCTTCCAGACCTCGAGATGCTTCAGGTGTTTCAGCTGCAGCCGTGGCCGTGATGACTTGTCTACATTCTGCATCTACTTATTTAAAAGGCAGCCAGGCGTTCTCTCCTTACCCCATGTAGTCAAGGTCAGAGAAGATGAAAGTCTTCTTGATGTCAAAGCCGCAGGCGATGATGTCCTTGGCGTTCTCCACAGCGTAGCCATAGGCCTGGTCCAGGGTCAGGTCCTTCCACAGGTACTTCTCGTCATCCGTCATCTGGATGACCAAGGGCACGTTGAAGACATCCTGCAGCCACCTAAGAGAGGGGGGTAAGAAGGCCGTCATCTCATTTCCCTGCAGAAAAACGCCCCTGTGCCTCTGGAAACACGGTTCTTGCTAACAATGTATGTCAAAACGTCCCTGCCCACAAAATCACACGCTCTGATCACACTGTGAATTTGACTCCTGTTCATAAGGGCTACAACTGTTTATTACCATGTCAGCTCTGTGCTGGTTTCCCTGCACACTTTATTTTGAAGCCTTACGAGAACTGTAGGTGGTAGGTATTATTACTCCCTCTGGCAGATGTGGAAACTAAGGCCCAGAGAAGTAACTCTTCTATGGTCACATGGACAGGGGAAGAGGAGGACGCAGGTCCACTGACTCCAAAGCAGTGCTCTCTCTACCACCCACATCCCGCTAAAGCGACACCAGGAACAGGGTGAAGAGAAGCCACAAAGGCAGCAACTCCCCAAGACCTTGGTTGTTCAAGCAGATGTGAACTAGTACTGCCTTGTCAGTTCTAGACAAGGTTTGTGACTAACATTTCTTTTTTTTTTTTTGGCAAAATAATACACATATTATCTATGATTGGCAGATATACTGCTGATTTAGTCTCTCCATGGTTCAAAAGAATTTCAAAATAACAAAATAATTTTATACACCGTACTCGATCAGTAATGTGACTAACATTTCTGATTCACTAACACAAGTGAGAAGAGTCATACGACACAATACTTACTTTGTGAAGATAAACGGGATGAGGTGACCTACGTGCATTGCTTCAGAAGAGGGGCCCCTGCCCGTATACAGGTAAAATGGTTTCTTATTTTCATAGGCCTCAAGAATTTGATGCATGTCTCTAAAGGAAAAAGGAGAAAAGAAAATAGTGTGATGTTCTGAGAAAAAAATCGCGGTGTGAATGCTCATTTGGAAATGGTAAACAGACAAAACAACCCGGATAATCACTAGAGCTTGTTATCCTTGGCGCTTACGCTGTGAAAACAACAGGGAACTTCTTCTGAGCTGGTTCTCCCGTGACTGTTTCAAAAGTGGAAGACATGCAGATTGGGGAGGAGATATTTAAATGTTGGTCAGACACTGGATCTCTCTTAGAACTCCTCCAAGTATCGATGTCGACATACTGCCTGCTTCACACACTTTCCTGGGAGTGACACCAGGCCAACATCACCCAGTCCTTGTTGAGAACCACGCAGCGCCGACACTCTGCTGGCCCAGACGGGGGAAATCACAGGGCTCCCACAGTTCTGACTTAGGGAGGGAAGTGAGGGATGCCCCCAGGTGGAGATCTGCTTTGGGCTCCCTCAGCCACACTGGGACCAGGTGTCTTCGTCTGGGAGTTATTCTGGAATCATCCGCCCTCCCCAAGGACTGGGGTCCACTGACAGTGCACACAAAGAGGTCTCCTCCCTGGCGGTGTATCAGAATCACCTGACCAGCTGTTTCCACATCACATCTGCCTGAGGTGTGCCTCCACAGACTCTGGTCCAGTGGGTCTGGGGTGACATCTGGGAATCTGTATTTTTAAAAACCCTGCCGGTTCAGAATGGCCATCATCAAAAAATCTACAAACAGTAAATGCTGGAGAGTGTGTGGAGAAAAGGGAACCCTCTTGCACTGTTGGTGGGAATGTAAATTGATACAGCCACTACGGAGAACAGTATGGAGGTTCCTCAAAAAACTAAAAACAGAACTACCATGTGACCCAGCAATCCCACTACTGGGCATATACCCTGAGGAAACCATAATTCAAAAAAGCCAAATATAATACAGATACCTAGTGGGAAGCAGCCACATAGCACAGGGAGATCAGCTCTGTGCTTTGTGACCACCTAGAGGGGTGGGATAGGGAGGGTGGGAGGGAGGGAGACGCAAGAGGGAGGAGATATGGGGATATATGTATATGTATAGCTGATTCACTTTGTTATAAAGCAGAAACTAACACACCATTGTAAAGCAATTATACTCCAATAAAGACGTTAAAAAAACCCCACAAAACAAAACAAAACAAAACAAAACAAACCCTGCCAGTGACTGCAACATTTGGCAGGGTATGAAACCACCCTTCCAGGGTGTGAATGTTCTTTGTTTCTGGGCAAAGTATGCCCAGATAAAAGGGGAATGAATAGCTGCCTTTCCAGAGGTCTGGGTAGGAGAACCCAGACAAGAGTATTCTGAAGGTGACTCCTCCTTATGCCCCAGACCAGGGGCTAACAGTGCTTATCTCTGGGCTGATAGGATTAGGGGGATTCTGGTTTTCGTGCATAGTTTTGATTTTTCCCCAAGGAATGATCACCTAGTGCTTCTGAGATAAGGAAAGAATGAAACACTTGATTTTGGAAGAAAAAGAGTCCTTCTTTGGTTCTCACGAGTAACCAAATCAAACTTTTATCGGCTTACAGAAAAGAAAAAGAGCACAGCCGTCCCATGAGCTGCTCTTTTTATTTTTTGCCGCACCGTGTGGCATGTGGGATCTTAGTTGCCCGACCAGGGACTGAACCTGTGCCACCTGCAGTGGGAGCACGGAGACCAGGTCCCGGCTGCGCTGCTCCAGATGGCTTTGCAGGAAGTCTCTGAGCACTCACGACGTGCTGTCCCGAGGGCAGGGCGCCGACGAGGCTCCCGTGCTGGGCTCAGCTTTGTGAGGATGGCTTCCCGCAGGGCCCCCTCGGCTGCAGAGGGAGACAGCGCAGCGCGTGGCAGATCTCATCAAATGCCTACTTCACAGTTCTGAGAGGCGTTCTTAAATTTGAGCATGGCCAAAGCTTCAAGTCCTATGCCTCCCTAATCCAAGAGCCTACAGCATTATTATACTGAAGTAAATATGTCACAGGGCAGTGAGAACTGTAAAATGCTAAGATAAAAAATTTTGATTTAAGAGCAACAAAATTGATAAAGCTTGAGCTAAAAAAACAAAACAAAAGACTCAAATTACCAAAATCAACAGTACTAAACATTTCATAGGAGTAAAAAGGATTATAAGGAATAATACTAGGAACTGCTGTATGCCAGCAAGTTAGACAACCTTGATGTAATAGACAAATTTACCAAAACTGACTCAAGAAGAAATAGAAAATCTGAACAGATCTATAGCAAGCAAAGAAATTGAACTAGGAATTAAAAAAAAGTCACACAAAGAAAAGCCTCAGGCCAGATGGCTTCACTAGTGAATTCTCTCAAATTTTCAAAAGAGAATTAACAACAATCCTTCACAAACTTCCAGAAAAATGGAAGAGGGAATACGCCTCAACTCATGCTATGAAGCCAGTATTATTCTGATACCCAAAGCAAAGACATCAAAAGAAAACTACAGACCAATATCCCTTATGAATACAGATGAAAAAATCTTCAGCAACTCACAAACCAAATCCAGCAACATATAAAAAGGATTACACACCATAATCAACTGGAATTTGTTCCAGGAATGCAAACTTGGTTCAACATACAAAAATCCATCAATGTGATACACGGTATTAACAGAAAACATGACAAAAGCCACATGGTCATCTCAACAGAGGAAGAAAAAGGATTTGATAAAACCCAACATTCTTTCATGATAAAAATACTCAACAAACTCAGAATAGAAGGGAACTTCCTTAAAATGAAGGGCATTTATGGAAAACCCACAGCTACTCAATGGTGAAAGACTGAAAGATTTCCCCCTAAGATCAGGAATCAGACAAGGATGCTCACTTTCACAAGGGCTGTACTAGAATTTCTAGCCAGAGCAATTAGGCAAGAAAAAGAAATCCAAATCGGAAAGGAAGAAGTAAGATTATCCTTACTCGCGGGTGAAATAATTCTATATAACAAAAATGCTCCAGAATCCACAAAAAAAGAAAAAAAAAAAGAGAATGTTAAAAAGAAAACCACAGGCCCAAAACGGTATCATGTTAAAGCCCATGATACTAAACCTAGACTTAATATCTGATTTAACTGCACTTTCCACCTTCCCCAGAAATGTAATCTTAATCAACCAGTCTGGAATTTTCTGCTCAGCACCTATGAGGTAAACTGTCTCCTGCCCTACACCTTCGATCCCTCGAGAATCACTCTGCCTGGTAAAGCGCTTGCCATTCCCTTCCACAAAAAGATGTCCTGGCCTAAAAATAATCCTTTTTTTCCTTTTGCTAATTCCTCCCTTGCCCCACCCTTCTCCTTGTAAAAAGCTTCCATTTTGTAAAACCCCTTGGAGCGCCTTTCTAGTTGCTAGATGGGATGCTGCCTGATTTATGAATCACTGAATAAAGATAATTAGATCTTCAAATTTATGTGGCTGAATTTTGTTTTTTTTAGTAAGAACTAATAAATGAACTCAGCGAAGTTGCAGCACGTAAGATCAACGAACAAAAACCAGTTGTGGCATTTCTATACAGTAGTGCAATATTGTGATGGATTATAAGAAATATATATCTGGTCTTCGTTCTATCCTGTTTCAAGCACAGAGCTCCTTTAACCATTGTGGGAATTTCCTAAGTGAAAAGAATGATAAAGATAGGAGTGTTATTCATATAGTAAGCTCCTTTCAACCACACCAAAATTTATGTTACTTAAGTGACTTTTGGAAAGCCCGTAGATAACCCAAGGAGGCGGGCTGGTTCCCAGGGGAGCTAACTCTGATTAGAGGATTGGAACTTTCAATCCCCTCTGTCTTCGCTCCACTTTCTGGGGAGGGCGGAGGGGCTGGATATTGAGTTTAATTACCAGTGGCCAGTGATTTAAATAATCATGTCTATGTAGTGAAGGCTCTATAAAAACCCAAAGGACAGCTTCAGAGAGCTTCCGGGTTGGTGAACACATGGAGAAGTGGGAAGAGGGGTGCCCAGGGAGACCATGGAAGTGCTGTGCTCCCACACACCTTGCCTTGTACACCTCTTCCATCTGGCTGTTCTTGAATTACACCCTTTTATAATAAACTGGTAATCTAGTAAGTAAAATGTTTTCCTGACTTATGTGAGATGCTCTGGCAAATTCACTCCATGAAGCAGTCATGGGACCCTCTGATTTATGGCACAGGTAACAGTCCAGACTCGTGATTCCTGTCTGAAGTAGGGAGGTGGGGGGCAGTCTTGTGGGACTGAGCCCTTAACCTGTGGGATCAGATGCTATCTCCAGGTAGACAGTGTCAGAATTGGGTTAAATCGTAAGACACCAGCTTGTGCTGCAGAACCTCCTGATGTGTGGAAACCCCACATATCCGGTATCAGAAGTGAAGCAGAGCTGCAGTGAGCACTGAGCTAGAGGAAACACACAGGAGTGTGCTTTCCCTTCAGAAACAGCCATGAACAATCCAAAAAAGAAATGAAGAAAACGCTATTTTCAACAGCATCAAAACAAACAAAACCTTAGGAATAAATCTAACAAAAGAAGTGCAAGGCTTGGGGCTTCCCTGGTGGCACAGTGGTTAAGAATCTGCCTGCCAATGTCGGGGACACGGGTTTGAGCCCTGGTCTGGGAAGATCCCACATGCCACGGAGCAACTAAGCCCGTGTGCCACAACTACTGAGGCTGCGCTCTAGAGCCCACGTGCCACAACTACTGAAGCCCACGCACCTAGAGCCCATGCTCCACAACAAGAGAAGCCACTGCAGTGAGAAGCCCGCGCACCGTAACGAAGAGCCACCCGCTCACCGCGACTAGAGAAAGCCTGAGCGCAGCAACAAAGACCCAATGCAGCCAAAAGTAAATAAATAAATAAATAAATAAATTTATTTTAAAAAAAAAGGAAGTGCAAGACTTGTACACTGAAAACTATAAAACACTGCTGGAAGAAACTAAAGACCTGGTGAATGGAAAGACGTCTATGTGCATGGATAGGAAGACTTGATATTTTAAGATGGCAACACTCCCCAAATTGATCTATAGATTCAGTGCAAAATCTCTACCAAAATCCTAGCTGCCTTTTTTTACAGAAATTAGCAAGTTGATCCTAAAATTCACTTGGAAATGCAAGGGACCTAGAACAGCCAAAATAATCTTGAGAAGAACAACGTTGGAGGACTCACACTTTCCAGTGTCAAAACTTACTACAAAGCTACAGTAATCAAGACTATGTAGTATATTTAATAAACCCTTAAATATATGGTCAATTGACTTTCAACAAGAGTGTCAAGAAAATTCAACAACAGTCTTCAAAAATTGGCGCTGGGACAACTGGATATTCACATGCAAAAGAATGAAGTTGAATCCTCCCTCACATATATACAAAAATTAACACAAAGTGGATCAGAGACCTAAATGTAAGGGCTAAAAGAATAAAACTCTTAGAAGAAAAAACAGGTGTAAATATTCATGACCTTGAATTAGGCAATGGTTTCTTAGATATGACACCAAGCAACGAAAAACAAACAAAAGAAAACTGGATTTCATCAAAATTAAAAACTTGTGCTGGGACTTCCCTGGTGGCACAGTGGTTAAGAATCCACCTGCCAATGCAGGAGCCGCGGGTTCGAGCCCTGGTCTGGGAAGATCCCACATGCCACGGAGCAATTAAGCCCGTGCGCCACAACTACTGAGCCTGTGCTCTACAGCCTGTGAGCCACAGCTACTGAAGCCCTTGCGCCTAGAGTTCGTGCTCCCCAACAAGACAAGCCACCACAATGAGAAGCCCGCGCACTGCAACAGAGTAGCCCCTGCTCTCAGCAACTAGAGAAAACCCGCGTGCAACGGCAAAGACCCAATGCAGCCAAAAATTAAATAAATGGATAAATAAATAAATGTTTAAAAAAAAAACCAAAAAACTTGTGCTTCTAAGGACACTGTAAATTAAGAGCTAATATTTGGAAATCAAGTATTTGATAAGAAACTAGTATCCAGAATATATAAAGAACTATTATAACTCAATAATGAAAAGATAAATGACCCAATTAAAAAGTTGGCAAAGGATCAGAAGAGACAGTTCTCTAAAGAATACATAAAAACAGCCAATAAGCATATGAAAAGGTGCTCAACATCATTAGTCATTATGGAAATACAAATCAAAATCACAGTGAAGTATCACCTCACACTTACTAGTATGGTTATGGAAAAACACAAAATGGAAAATAATAAATGTTGGCGAGGATGTGGAGAAATTGGGACCTTTGTTTGCACTTTGCTGGTGGGAATGCAAAATGATGCAGTCACCGTGGAAAACAGTTTGGAAGTTCCTCAGAAAGTTAAATGGTTAACTTATGACCCAGCAGTTCCACTCCCACGTACGCACTCAAGAGAACTTAAAATATATGTCCACATAAAAGCCTGTATACAGGACTTCCCTGGTGGCGCAGTGGTTAAGAATCCGCCTGCCAATGCAGGGGACACGGGTTCGAGCCCTGGTCTGGGAAGATCCCACATGCCGTGGAGCAACTAAGCCCGTGCACCACAACTACTGAGCCCACGCGCCACAACTACTGAAGCCCGAGCGCCTAGAGCCTGTGCTCCGCAACAAGAGAAGCCACTGCAGTGAGAAGTCCGCCCACCGCAACGAAGAGAAGCCCCCGCTCGCCACAACTAGAGAAAGCCCACAGACAGCAAGGAAGACCCAACACAGCCAAAAATAAATAAATAAAATAAATAAATTTATTAAAAAAAAAAAAAAGCCTGCATACAAGTGTTCAGAGCAGCATTATTGATAACCCAAAAGTGAAAATACCCCAAATGTCCATCAACTGTTGAATGGGGGGGGGGGTATGTCCATTCAATAAAATATTTTTCAGGTGTGAAAAGGAATGAAGTACTGACATATGATACATCATGGAGGAACTTTGAAAACATGATGCTAAGTGAATGAAGCCAGACACAAAAGGCCACATGTGGTATGATTCTATTTATATGAAATGTTCGGAACAGGCAAACCCGCGGACACAGGAGGTAGGTTAGTGGTTGTCAGTGGTGCTGGTGGGGAGGGAGGAATGGGGAGCGACTGCTGATGGGTAGAGGGTTATTTTTTGGGGTGAGGAAAATGTTCTGACAGTGGTGATGGTTGCACAACCTTGTGAATACACCAAAAAACCACTGAATTATGTACTTTCAGAAGGTGAATTTTATGTCACGTGAATTAAATCTCAATTAAGGAAAAAGCTTTGATTGCATTCTGCCCAGAAAGAGGGCTGAGCAGGGCTTGGAGTTCTCTGCCTGTAGAATTTAAAGTGCTCGGCAGACTGCCGAGTTCTGTCCTGCACGTGCTCTCCGTAACCCTGATGCGCGGGCAGAACAGAACAACCCTACCTCGGACTATAAACTCCACGAACACGGCCTTGAACCCAACCCGAGGCGATGTGTGGGGTGGGAGAGGCAAGACCTCACTCAGAAGCCGCCTGTTCTCTGATGTTATCTGCATGGAATTTATGATCTCAGGCAGGGATATTCTGTGCATGTTCACTCTATTAGTTTCTCTCTGTTTTTTTAACTTTTTTTTAACTTTTAATTTTGTATTGGTGTATAGCTGATTAACGATGCTGTGATAGTTTCAGGTACACAGCAAAGCAACTCCGCCACACTATTCGTTTCTCTCTGGCTATTATTTATGAGTAGGCCAGTACAACAGGAGGAAGAGGTATGTAATTTCAGGAAGCCTGCTTATCTCATGGGAAATGCTGAACTTGGACACGTTCACCTCTTTTGTTTTGTGACATTTTATAGTTTATAGCACGTAACCTGGCATGAATCTCATCTGCTGTGTACTTGACCTTCACCTTGTGAGGTGGGCAGTTCACAGATGAATAAACTAAGGGCCAGAGGTGAAGGGACGGGCACCATCCCACGGCCAGTCACTGCCAGCACAGGAGGTGGAACCGGCCTTCTGCCAACTGGCAACCACTCGCCGCAAGGGCCTGGAGGTCTGAGGGAACAGCACCCTGATAGTTTTCTTCATTAAAAGAAGAGGAAGTGTGGGAGGCCCTGCAGTGAGAAGACCCTGACCTGTGTGAGAAGAAGATTCCCCTGCGCAGGAAGCGGTGCGGCCTCTGACCCGTGGCTCTCTCTATTCGGTTTATCAGCTCCTTGTCAATTTTACTGCTTCCGAACCGAACTGGAAAAAAAAAGAAGAGATGCCGATCTTAGGTGGTGGGAGGTTTGGTGATATTGCTGAAACGAGAGGGAAAGCCTTGCGATCCACGCACGGTCTCAACAGACCCAGGCCTCTTTAGGCCTGAGGCTCTGGTCCCTTCCACCAGCCCAGAGTGGAGGTCACAGCCAGCAGAACAGAAAATAAATTACAGAACAAAATGCTCTTTTGTCTGGGATGGGATTCTGACAGGAAACAGATCCAGAATGCAGTTTACCTAGCAACTCCAGGCAACCACACACACACACACCCACACCCCCGCTGCTTACTGCTTATTAAGCTATAATTTATATTCACTCACAACCATAAATTTAAATAGTCTTTAACCGAATTAACGGCTGTCTTCAAGAGAATTTTCCCTCATTGATAGTCTATACATAAATCATGGAAAATGGCTTAGACTTAGGTAAGAACATTTTAGTTCTGTTTCTTTTTTGACAGCCATCAATGATCTCAGAGTAAGGATTTTCCTGAGCAGGAAGCCCTCCAGTGAAGGGTTTGGCAGTGAGGACCTGCCACCTGTGAGGAGTCATCTTTCTTAAGCTGACTTCCAGCTGTTTAGCTCCGCACTCAGTATCACACTGGAGGAGAAACCTGAAGTAATCTATGACTGACTTGTACCCACTAAGTTAGAGACAACTTAAGTGACTGTAAAGATGCCCAGTTCCATGGACCTTCCCCAAGTTCTGAATTGCTCAAAAAAAGGAAAAAGCTTCTACTCAGCTATCTACTATAAATCATTATTTTGAGATTTATTTTATATTGTTGTGTTAATTAAAAATAATCCTCTGGGAATATAATGCACCACAAAAGATTTTAGGATCTGTTTTCCCCTTGGCATTGAAGCTTGACTGGATGTACGATTAATTCAAATTAGAAAACATCAGTGGAATCAACTCAATGGAATCACTCCTAAAAGCTGGGGCTTTTCCCACAACGTACCGATGAGCTTGTCATAGTCAATGCCTTTTGCACTGCTTGTCTGTACTGTCCATGGGTCCACAAAATCCTCGCCTGCTTCTGTGGCATCCAGGCCACTGTCACTCCCAGGTGCCGGGTCCCTTGGAGGGTAGTCAGCCTTGTAATCCTCCCCCGTGGCAGCTTTGTAGCTCATTTTCAAGGATAACAACATCTCCACTGCGGAATCAATTTCATTCTGCACAAAGGAGCAAGGGTCAAGGCTGAGTGTATTAACAACGACTAACACTTGCCGAATGTTACTGCTGTGTGGCAGGCGTTGTGCTAACTGCTTTCACACACATTACCTCCTTTAGCCTTACAATGACCCTACGAGGAAGGTGTCATTGTCACCGTCCTTTTCCAGTTGAAGAACGTGAGACTCAGAGAGGTGAAGGAGCTTGCCCATGGACACACAGCAAGTCATGGGCCTGAACTTATTTTATGATTAAAAAAAATCTATTTATTTTATTTATTTATTTGTGGCTGCGTTGGGTCTTCGTTGCTGCGCGCGGGCTCTCTCTAGTTGTGGAGCATGGGCTTCTCATTGCGGTGGCTTCTCTTGTTGGGGAGCACAGGCTCTAGGCGCGCGAGCCTCAGTAGTTGTGGCTCATGGGCTCTAGAGCGCAGGCTCAGTAGTTGTGGTGCATGGGCTTAGTTGCTCTGCAGCCTGTAGGATCTTCCCGGACCAGGGCTCGAACCCGTGTTCCCTGCATTGGCAGGCGGATTCTTAACCACTGCACCACCAGGGAAGCCCCTTTGTTTTTTTAATCTGTTGGTCTAGTGCTACGGATTACTACCACAAACACTATAGGATACGTGTAGCGACACAATTTACACCGTTGTTTATGACAGAATTAATGTGCTAAATGTTACTTAAACACCACCAATGCCAGAGAACATATGGGACAAGCTCCACTAATCAATTACACTGAGCTCTGCACTGGAACTTGTTTTTACAATCCACACAGGTTGAGATGAATATTTATGGAAACTTAAACAACGATGCCACCAAGGACAGCAACAGCAACTCAAGTAGACATTGTGAAAACAGATAAAGGCAAGGAAAAAATACAGACTTTCAGGTCATAAATTAAGGAGGGATTCACTGGGAAACAGTTATACTACAGCATTTTGGAGTCTTATCAAGCTGTCCAAAGTGTTTGCACATTTAGTGTTTTAAAATAAGCATAAGAAAAACAAATGTAAAATATATCCTTGGGTAAGCTGGAAACCTATTAAAGACCTCCTCTCTTCCAGGAGCCCACACTAGCCACCCCTGGAAGCCTGGCATTTAAAAAAGCAAACCTAATTAAGCAGATTAGTCATGCTTTGCCCTAAAGCTCTACCCTCACAACTGGCCTTGCTGGATTAGATCACAAAGAATATACACAGTCCAATTTGCTTGCCAAGGGAAATACAAACACTTCCATTTAGAGTTTATACATAATGTGCTATAAACTGGGCTTCCCAGTGGAGAAACATCGCAGCACCAAACTCCATTCAGAGAGAGCTCCTCTGTCAGGTACGGCACCTGGGCCACAGAGGACTGTTACTGTAGGGTGATTTCGCAAGCACAGATTTGTGTTTCAAACTCCGAAACCATCTGGAATTCATCGTTTAAACGAGTCAGAGTTGTGGCATCAATAGCCCCATGGATAGACCTCATGCAAGAGACAGGATGTTGGCCTACCTTAGACAGGCAAGCATGTTTTCCTCACCTCATTACGGTAGTACCTAGGCTGTACTTGCAGCAGAATAAAGGCTTAGCAAGCATGATCTATCAAGTTATCTATGGGAGAATTACCTTGCTTTGAAGTGCCCTGAAGTCAGTACCCTTTAATCACCAGCTGTGTGACATTCATACTCTATGTGGCCTAACTCAGCTTCCAACCAGGTGGCTCTTTGAAAGTCAAACATCTAACCAGGGTCCCAGTTCAAGGACCACCTGTTAACTGGAATGGGACCGAAACAGACAAGCAGGCTTGTCTTGTCCGTTTTCTTGTTCTCAATCTAACATGGACCAGGACATTGAAACAGATTTTAAAAGCTGATGTTCTGAAAAAAGCCAGACATGAAAGACTCTATATACACTACCTGATTAAATAAAGTTCCAACACAGAAGGAACTATCCACGGTGGGGGAGGCAGGGTGGAGGCCTCTCTTGGGAGGGTAGAGGCAGGGCCTGAAGCGGCCCGAGGGTGGCTTCTGTGCCGTTTCTCCAACTGGATGCTGGTTACACAGGTTTGGTCATTTTGTGAAAATTCAGTGAGCTGCCTGTTTGTGATCTCCATATTTTTCTGAACGAATGATGTATTTCAATTTAAAAAGTTTACTTAAGCTAAAAGAAGAAGAAAAAAGGCTCTGTTCTCTACCTTAACCCCTACGATCCAGTGTCATTTCTTGAATCCCGCACTGTCTCCTGTTACAGCCCCCAGATTCTGACCTACCCGCCAGGAGAAGCTTTGTGGGCTACTGTTTCTGAAAGCAGTGGGTGTTATTCTCTTGGTACACGAAGGAGAAAGAACGCCGAGGGCCATGGCCTGGACAGACGGCAGAGAGAGGGGAGGGAGAGCCTGCGGTACCCTCACCGGGCCAGAGATTCCCGAGTGGCTCAGCTATTTCACTTAAAGTGAATTTCCAAAACATCAGGTGCTTCTAGTATGATACATTTCAGGGTCAGATACAAACTTACTCCATTTAACTCTGGTTTCATCATGTAACCTCTGATCTCTCTTGTTGTGTCAGCTGACTATGCATTAGTCAAAGACCACCCTCGAAAGAGTTATTCTAAACTGTGTTAACAATGTTCACTGCAGCACTATGTACAATAGCCAGGCCACAGAAGCAACCTAAGTGCCCATTGACACATGAATGGATAAAGATGTGGTGCATACATACAAGGGAATATTACTCAGACATAAAAAGGAACGAAATTGAGTTATTTGTAATGAGGTGGATGGACCTAGAGTCTGTCATACAGAGTGAAGTAAGTCAGAAAGAGAAAAACAAATACCGTATGCTAAAGCACATGTATGGAATCTAAAGAAATGGTACTGTGAACCTAGTGGCAGGGCAGGAATAAAGATGTAGATGTAGAGAATGGACTTGAGGACTCGGGGAGGGGGAAGGGTAAGCTGGGACGAAGTGAAAGAGAGGCATGGACATATATACACTACCAAATGTAAAACAGATAGCTAGTGGGAAGCAGCTGCTTAGCACAGGGAGATCAGCTCAGTGCTTTGTGACCACCTAGACGGGTGGGATAGGGAGGGTGGGAGTGAGATGCAAGAGGGAGGAGATATGGGGATATATGTATATGTAGAACTGATTCACTTTGTTATACAGCAGAAACTAACACACAATTGTAAAGCAGTTATACTCCAATCAAGATGTTAAAAAAAAAAACCATGTTAAGTATTGTTTGCTAAAATGCTGAACATAACTGGAGTCACTAAGAGTTACTAACTAAAAGCATTTATTAACATTATTCGAATTTAACGTTAAATGACAAAAATATCACTGTCAGGTTCCTAAAATGGGTTTATAGAGTAAATGATCAACATTTCGGTCCTTTATTTATTTTAGGTTTTCAGATTTTTTTTTTTTTTTTAAAACAACTTAGCCTCATCTATTGAGTCCTGCCTGGTGTTGTAAACCCCCTTCTGTGAATAATCAACTCCTTTTTTTGGATATCACTGTTTCTTTCTTTTAAAATGTAATGGATTATTTAGGGTCCAAATAGTCAAAGTAAACTACTGGAGTGACTGTGATATGGTTGATACCATCTGGTGAGAACCTAGGAAGAGATTTTTGAAAAGACGACAACAGGGATTGGAAGTGACAGACGAGGAAGTCATGGACATGAAGAAGCTGGGTGACCGAGAGTGAAAGGAAGTGCTTAGGTGATGGTTACAGATGCAGACTGAATGGGTTACACTTCTAAAACCTACTGCAGCAACAGCAAAGAGATCTTAAAAAAAAAAAGGCATAACCCACGAGGACAAAGGGAACACGAAGAGGATGACAGCAACAAGATTCAGAAGCTGGAAACAGGAGGGATGAGTGGTACCTGACCGAACACGGGAGAAGAACAAATGCTAAGACAACACGGGGAACCTGGGCAGCGACTGGACTTACATTGCTGTGGAATCCCTGAGAGGTCTGGGCATTGGCGGCCCTAGATACTCAAAGAAGTGAGGGTGAAAGCGGGCTATAAAACTAGGAGCACTTTGAAAGTCTAAGAAGCAGTTATTGAGATCTCCCCGCTACCCGGTACATCCCCCCTCCCCCATCCAGAGGTTTAGTGTCTCATCAAGGAGAGTAAGAAGTGTCCAGACTGGAGGTGCTTTGCCCAGCGGGGGCGGGGGCAGCGCACGGAGAACGGGGGCTTCAGCGAGCGATCACACAGCCCAGCTCCTCTGCCCCACTCAGCTCACAATGCCGGCGGCCGGACCCGTACCCTCTGGACAGCAGATTGGAGGAGTCCTCTCTGGGGACTCTACAAGCCTCAAAGAAGAGCTCTAAAGACCCTGACACTGAAGCCTTCCCAAGGCAAGAGAGCAGTGTGGCTGCCGTCCAGGGAAGGGAAAGCCACAGGACAAGCCCCTCCCAGCTCTGAGCGCTTCCGCTGAAGCGCCACTACACGGCTGAGCGTCACCAAACACCAGACGATGGCATCTAATACAAAAGGCAGAAGGAACAAAAAGCTAACTTGGAAGAAACCGAGTTTATAAAGGGGGTAGAGAACACTGGAAGAACTATCACCAAGATCTCAGAGACAGAAGGACAGTGTACCCATGAAATAAGAGCAAAGAGCTATGAGGAAAGGCATGTTCAGAGATCAAACGAGCTCTTGGAAGTCAAAAATGACAGAATAAGTGAAAAAAAAACAATAGGAGGGTTAGAAGTTGACGAAACATACCTAAAAGAACAAAAAGAAAAATAAATGAGGAAAATAGGTCAAAAAATAAGAAATTCAGAGGACCAGTCTTTGAATTAAAAAAATACACAAAGAAACAGAAAACAAAACAAAAAACCCAGGATAAATCAAAGAAATAATATAATTTCTGAGAATTAAAGGTCATGAATTTCTAGTTTGAAAGGAACAAACTAAAAGATCCTGCATGCTGCAACTAGATCCCACGTGCTGCGACTAAGACCTGGCGGGTGCAGCCAAATTAAAAAAAAAAAAGAAAAAGAAAAGCAAAGCAGAAGAGTTCCCAACTGGCCTAGTGTTTAGGATTCTGGGCTTTCACTGCCGTGGCCTGGGTTCAGTTCCTGGTTGGGGAACTGAGATCCTGCAGGCTGCAAGGTGCGGCCAAAAAACCCCAAAATGAAACAAAGAAAAGCCAAGCAAAAAGCAATTAAGACAACTATCAACTCTGGAGAAAACAAAGGTTGGGCAGGAAAGGAGAAGCACTTATGCTCTACCCAGTGGGTCAGCAGCGTTTACATGGAGACTGGGGGGATGGGAAGGGCTTATGAAAGTGCTAATTCCTTGTCGTCCACAGTGAAAGCCCCAAAGCCGAACATCTATCAGGAGCAATATACTGTGTGGTTTTGAGAGACGGAGGGGTTACACAGCCAAAGAATCAGCTACAAGAATTGAAAATCGTTGTTTCTGGGAGCAGGAAATGGAGAGAGGCGGGGTGGACGGCTGCTGTGTTTCCCAGCGGCTTCCCTTTAGACTACACGCGATGCTGATAAAGGAGAAAATACATTTAAATTGAGAGCCAAAACACCTCAGGTGGTGAGGGAACGGAATCCTGGTAACATGACCCTACAGACGTGGCGTGCGTGCGTGCGTGTGTGCGTGTGTGTGTGTGTGTGTGTGTAGGACCCAGCTAAATGACATACCTTCGCCGCGTTTCTGGCTTTGAGGGCCCTCACGAGCTCCCCTTGAGCAGCAATGTTCTTGAACAGCTCCAGTGGAGACCCACAGCCCTGCTCACCGTTGGGCACATCTGCCATTTTCCAGGACCTGCGTTCACAGCCGGCTAGGGTGTTGGCAGATTTGCTCAGTGGTCCAGACAAGACTGTGGGGGGAGGAGAAGGAGAGATTAACAAACCATCGCAGCTGTTTTTCCTTTACCGTAGCTAGTTCTTCTTTCCAAAAAGGTGGGAGATGAGTTATAATAAAGGGCATAGATAATATAACATTAATAAAAATATAAGCAGAAATTTGGAGCCATGAAACAGGGGAAAAGAGGAAGAACAAATGCTAATGATGAGGTCGAAAGGAATCGCTGTGATTTACAGACTTAGGGAGGGCAAAGAAAGACCCCTCCTAACCAAGGGCAAGCGTGCATCGGCTGAGGTGCCCCTGTACCTCAGCCAGTGCCCAGACTCAGGAAGGACTCGTGTCTGCTCAGGCAGTAAACACCAAAGTGCTTTAGTAACCCTAAGTTCACCACAGCTAGAAACATTTGGCAAATGGCTATTTACTCTTTATCTTAATTGCTTTCGGGATGAATTCCCAGGCCTTTGCAGTCATAACCAACATACTGCTGAACAAATGGCTTCCTTTGCTGGCCAGCTGTTCCGTTCTCAGACGAAGGGAAGTCTGGGTGGAGGCAGGGCCTTATCCCTTTTGGGTTCCAAATGAGCTAAGAATCATATACGGCCTGTCCACTCCACATGCTGCCTTATTTAACCGCAAACCTCTGAAGAAGGTGTCCCTGCACCTCCTATTGGTCATTATTTACTATTAACCTTAAAAAAGGTGGGGCACACGGCAGGCTACCTGAGGCCGCCTTGGGGCCGAGGCTGGCCACAATCAGCCCCTTTTGGGTTGGTCACTTCCCTTTTCTGAGTGTCAGCTTCCTCAGCTATAAAGCAGCACCATCGGGAACTTTGTCACCTACCTCAAGGGCTGTTATGAGAAGAAATGAGAAAAAACGACACGGTAGCATTTTACAGAATGTAAAGCAAGGCACAAACCCATCACAAGTATTATTTGTTAGGGTTGCAGAGCTTGGCTGACCTCCAGTCCCATCTGTAACTTGCTGTTACACCTTGGATGAGGGTGACAGTGACTGCGGCTGTACCAGAGCAGCTAACCTCCAGCTCTTAAGTGCCTGGTATTTTTCTAAGCACCTTATACATAGTAATTCACTTAAACCTACAGCAATCCTACGGGACAGATTTGTTATCTCTGTTTCGTAGATGAGCAAACCGAGAGGCTATAACACTTGCCCAAGATAACGCAGTTAGTGAGTGGTCGAGATGAGATACAAACTCAGTTTGACCCCAGAACCTATGCTCTCAAACATTATCCTACGGGCTACTTAACTGTCATACGCCTCAGTTTCTCAACCGTAAAATGGGAATAACAATAGCCACACTGACTTGCAGGACTGGTCACGGAGTAGGTGTGATAACGTGGGTGAGTAAATAGTCTAGCACAGCTTCAGCCACAGAGGAGAGGTTTAACGAATGACTATTTTGTGTCTTTAATCATTACAAGTTTTTTTCTAGCAGCTCTATGAACAAAACACAAATTTGAGGGGGTAATTTATTTTTATTCATCCATTTGTTAAATATCTGTTTAAAAAATACGTAAAATTTAAACCAATCTTTATATAAGTCAATGAAACCGTAATAGTGAAACCAGGATGGGACAGCAGCCAGTTTCTTTCCCCTCCTTGCTGAGAATTGCCTCAATTCCTGGAAAGGGAGGCCCGTAAAAAAGAGAAAAAAATGTGGAAGAACCTTCTGACTAGCGCTGGAGAGGAGAAACACTCAGGCCCATATCAAATAACAACCAAAGTGATGAAAATTACTTCTAGCCACAAAGGCTCAAACATCACGCCCAGATGCTTTACACGTGATCCCCAATTCTCCCAACCTTCAAAGCTGGGTGGTACAGTATCTGCTCTGCATTAGCGACCAGAGGCTGACGGCTCGGGGAAGTTAGAACCATCCCCTGAGGCTCCATGCCAGAGTAGCCGAACCGGGACCCGATGCCAAAGCCCCCCTCGAGCATGTGCTCTCTCAAATCCCAGCTGCTCCCCCTGCCCGGGATGTCGCATACCCTCCTCTGCCCGCTGTCTTACTAATTCAAACCTCGGCTCCTCTTTGCGGCCTTTCCGGACCCCTGCACCCACGGGGCCAAGTTGGTTGCTCTGTCCTCGGTGATCCCTGAGCACTCCTTAGTGATGTTATTAGAGCACTCACACTGCATGTAGTTATTTATGAAAATCCATCACACAGAGAATGCAAGTACTGGGTTTTACTCTTTCATGTGCTTCTAGTACCTGGTACAGGGTAGCTTATCAACAGACGTTTACTGAATGAATGAATCTCACAAATCATCTAGTTTAATTTTCCCCTTCCGGTTTATATCCTCTTATGATACCTCTGCAGTATTCCAGTTTAAGGTAGATTTCTCCTACCTGGACTGTAGAAGTCCTCTTAGAACTTCCTGACACTGCACTGAGCCTTCCGAGACTTGGGAAGAGCCAGGTTAATCCCACGTACCCAGTCTGGTTTCCTCACCCATTGCGAACATCTGCCCACTATCCTGGTCACTCTTTTTGGAATTCCCTTCGGTTTACCCTTGTCCTTCCAAAAATGTGGTGTCCTGCACGGAAGGCAACAAGTGGCTTTTGAAGCCTGCGAGTAGGACCAAAATCAAGCACGGATTAAAATTACCCTCAAAAATTCCTAGGGAAAGTGCCAGGTAGAATGACTCGGTGAGCCCCAAACGGCTCACCTACCCCTGCAACGGAGCAGATAACTGCAGAGCATCAGCTAGATGAACTGAGCCTGCACTTAGGGTCCCTGTTGTAGGGAAAAACATGTATCTTTAACTATCAGAATCCCATTTAAGTAAGAAGAGGCACACGGGAATGAAACTTGACTGAGGAAACAGCAGGTGAGGCCTCCCTGCTCTCAGGACCATGAGGCATACACTCACTGTGTGGGAATCACCCACACTGCAATCTCGTGTGTGTGTGCCTGATGCAACTTCCTGGGTGATTACAGAGCTTCGGCAGTGATCAGAGACAAAGAGAATAGAACTACCACTTCCCTCATTTCAGGCATCCGTTCATTAGCCCATTTATGGGCACATATTCTCCTTTTGTCCTCCTATCTAGTCAACATTCTCCTTTATTTCTTTGTTAACTAACTTTCAGAATTTAATTTAGCTTCAGAGGTTTTGAACCCAGAGTTCAGAACCTCTGAAACGACATCAACAGTTTGCCTGCACGTTTGCGGTTCTAAGCAGAGTATCCAGGTTTTACTACTTTCTCAAAGCGGTCCGAGATGCCAAGAGACTAAGGACCGCTGTCTTCAGTGTTTACTGTGTAAACTGCAAATAGGGCTTTGAATTTTTGTCAGGGAAAACTGCTTTATCTATTTCACAAATACTACAATCTAAAACAAAGAAGTGAAGCTACATCTGTGAAGGTATCATCTCCTCTAAAAAAGGACTGGGAGTGAAAAGAGCAAAACTGCAGAGTTCACAGCAGGTCGGCACACAGCGGAGGAGGAAACTACAAGACTCTCCAAAATGAACTCTCCGTCCCTCTTTTTAAGGAACTTGAAACTTGTGCTCATTTTGAAAGGTCCCACTGTTCCCAGGGAGCATAACAGGCACCTGAAGAAACTGGGCACAGTTTTGGGACGAGGAATGGAAAGAGGAATTACAGAACTGTTTAACAGAACGGCAGGACAATCCCTTGGGCCACAATGAAACCATCTCACAGATAAGATCAGAATACACTGATTCTGCAGTTTGGGGGAAGGGTGGCATCGTGCACTACAGACAACTCTGGAGCAGCTGAGAAGAGCGGGGGACCCAGAAGTTCCTGGATGCCTGGACTATTACCAGGAGGTGGGAGACCATCTTCCACATCCTGACCCCTGAGTGTGGATGACAATGGCCTTGGACTGTCAAGTTTCCAGAGGACAAGAAAATGATGTCTTCCCAGCTAGGAGTCCTTTAACGCTTCAAACCTTGGAACAGATTGAGGTCACTTTTTCTTTTTTAAACACTGAGAGGAAAGCTTACTTTCCCCTCCAAATAATAAAATGAACATCATCTTAAAAGGCAAAGAGGACATTAATTTATATGAAGCCAGGCATAAGCTACTTATGAGTATCACAATGAGATGGATGGATATCGTGGATGTGGATATCGACTGTGGATGGATATCGACTATTTAAGGAGGTCTCATCAGTGAAAAATAGGACAGCCAACATCAAAGTGCTGAAAGTCAAGCTACGAATCCAAATAGGCAGCTACTCTTCCGGTATCTCCGTTCCCTACAGGAGCTGTGAGTCACCTGAACTTTGGGACAATGAGATGAAATAAAATGCACAACACCCTGGTCCTAAGAGATACTACTCCTCATGCCCTAAGCCAAGGTTTCCAGTACTTTGGGAAAAGGCTGGTAGAAATACGAATAAACTCTAAGCCTAGCGAAGACGGCAATACATACCCAGGTTGCAGGAGATGCTGCAGAGGTGGCCACTGGTCACGCTGGGCAGTTGAGAAGCTGAGACTGCCCAGTGCAGCTCGAGCTCTTCTTTAATAGTCTTTCCCTTTTTCTTTCAGTTTCCTTTCTAGAAAAGACTCTTCTCTCTTTTTTTCCTGTTTACCCCACCCTTTACTACTTGCATGTAGGAGCTTCTTGTAAATCACCCAATTTCTCAGAAACACTTGAGCCTCTCGACCAACCTCTTTGATGAGACTGTCCAATCAGGGCTGGGCGGAGGGGGGCATGCGGGTGGAGACCAGGGAAACGCTCTTGGGAAGCAAGCCATTAGCTGGTCATTGCATCAGCCACCCCGTATCCCAGGTTGGCCTCCATATAACCTCCCCACCCTCTTCCCGTTCCCTATTCTCAGGATCAGTATGAATAACTGTGTTTGTGTATAGTCTTGGGGCGGGGAGGGAGGGGGTTGGGGGGGAAGGCGGATGGCAAATTCCTCGCCGCTGCTGTTCACGGAGGCGGCGCAGGGCAGTGGAGAGATCATGAGTTCTGGGGTCAGACCCGGATTTCAAACCCAGTTTGGGCGTCTTCTTGTTACAAGACCTTGCGCAAGTCACATTCCCTCTCCGCTTCATCCTGCGTTTCCTCATTTGTGAAATGGGCATAAAGAAGCCTCGTAACTTTATCGTGGAGGGGACTAAGTGCGATACTACCGGCAAAGCCCCTGTCACATGGCAAACACTCGTTAAAAGTGAGGGCCTCTCCCCTCGGCGAACGAGAAGAGGAGGGAGACGATGAAAGGTCGGTGCCGGTGGCAGTGGGCGACAGGCCAGGTCGGCGGCGCTGGGAGGACGGGGGCGATGGGCGCCGTGGCAGCCTCCGCGCACCCCGTGGTGCCAGAACCCAGCGAGCAGCGAGCCGGGCTCTGAGGAGGATACTCCGGGCCTTGGCGTGCAGGCGGCTCCGGGAGGGCCAGGTCATCTGGCGCCGCCCCGGCCTCCCTCCCTCTTTCATCCCCTCACTTACCCGCCCAGCCGGGGCCGTCAGCGCTGCCGGCTCAGCCACGGGTGGCCTCCTGGGCGTCCGTGGAAACGCCTTCCGGCCGGAACAACTTCCGGCCTGGCTGCGCCATCATTGGCTGTTCGCGTCGCGGGGCCGGACGGAGGCCGCCGCTGATTGGCTGGCGGCCCCGGCGCCGGCGGAACGCGACTGGGTTGCGGGGTACAGGCAGGACAGCCTCCGGGAGGACCGAGAGCTTCCGGTGCGTGTGGTGAGCGGAGGGCCGGGGGCGGGAGGGGACTGGGATCTGGCGGTGGGCCGAGCGCTCCACGCCCCTCCGCGCGGACAGTTCACTGCCGCTCGCCTGTCCTGTGTCTCCGGTTACTTCCGAACGCGCAGTGCTCTGGACGATCCTCACCTCTCACTCTTGACAGCCCGGCTAACTCCTTTGCATTCTTCAAAACCCATCTCTGGTCGTATCTTGTTTGTTGCCTTCATCAGTCTGTCGCCTCCGGCGCAGGATCCGTGTTTTGTGCTTAATCTCTGTACATAAGACCTAACATAAGGCTTGGCACAGAGTAGGTAATCAGGAAATATTTGTTGAATGAGAATATCCTATTCCTTTTACTTTCTCTGTGCCCCCCCACCCCCCAGGTTGCATTTCACAAATATTTCTAGATGCTGGCGATCAGTGAACAGAACACAAAAAGTCCTGCCCTGGTGGAGCAGACATGCTGATGACTGCCAATGCCACTCCCCCCTTTTGTAGCCTTATTTCTCCAAAGACGACTTTTTCTTCTGGCTGTTCTTCTTCTTGGTTTAATCGCTCCCTCTTTCCATGAAAAAGTTTCCTTTTCTTCCCCCTTTGCCTTAGAAACATAAAAGGCAGCAAACACTTTCCTCCTAAAGTTTATGTTGTCCGCAGTGGCTCACAATCTTCTCCATTTTTGCCTGTTTTTCTTGAGTCATCCTTGCCTCCTTCTCTCTCACCCCATTTGATCAGTTTTGTTGGTCTGGTCTTCAGTGTTTTTTTTATCACCTCTGCTCCCTCACCTGCAGAGCATCACCTTCTGCCTTAGGCCTGCCTCGGCCTCCCAATGTGAAACTGCATCCCAGGCCCACTATCACGCCTCCTTTTCTTTTCTGTTTTACTTTTCTCCTTAGGATTTCTCACCTCCGGACATGCTCTGTTTCGCTTGGTTCTGGTCTGTCTCTCCCCACTGGCATGTGAGCATGGCGAGCGCAGGGCATCGTCGACTGTCTCATTTGCCCTGGTGTTCCTGGTGCCTCGTGTGGGGCTTGGCTAGTAGCCCATGCTCCGTCAGTGTTTGTTGAATGACTGAATGAAATGTACATGAAGCAGATAGGGAGCCCTATCATCCACCTGCCTGCATTCATTCAGTCCTTGCTGCCTTGCCTTGTAGGAAGTGGGGCTCATGGGCCGCAAGCCCACTACTCTCTGATCTTTTGCTGTAGACTTCATCTTTAGTTCTGGTCATTGGCGTCTCCTGTGATTCGACAACTGGGTGGGTAGGAATCCATCCCAGTGGCTGCAGACAGGAGCCTTTGTTGTGGGAACCTGGTGGGTTCCCCCTGGCAGGACGGAATGCTGTGGTGGGCGGTCCTGTGCATAGGAATTGAGACAGGTGAAGTGTCTGATCAGGATGCAGGACTAGACTAAGTAGTGAGAGAAAAGAAATGCCAAATCCTTCACAGTGCACGCTTCCCTTTGTTTATAATTCGTCCATTATATTATATTAGTTCCATTTGAGATGGGCTGGCTTGTTGTGGAAGTTTTATTTAGATAATGGCTCTGTGTGTGGAAGGTGTTACCTGCCTGGATTGGGCCACAGGTGCGGGTGGGATTTTTGGAGGAGGCAGGCAACAGACGTTTTTTGAATGACGACATACCTTGTTTGGTACCCTTTATGGGAAAGGCATGGAAGGGGTGGGATGGTTGATTCCAGGGGACATGGGGAAGACGTGGGTGATAGGCTGTCTGGAATGGCGTAACCGAGGACCCCCAGGGAGTCTTCAGGCCTCACCTGACCCCACGTGTGGGAAGAGGAGCTCAGGATGGTTTATTAAGGTAGGGGACGCAGGCTTTCCCGGAAGTGGCCTGTTGCCTGAGCTTTCAGGGCTGCTCCACCACGCCCTCTGCTGTCCTGGATGTGTACAGCATCGTTGTTTTCCTCTTGATTACTTGCTTCATGTTAACTGCACAGAATTGAATTCCAGGAGGAAGTACTTCTTTGTAGAAACTAGTTGGCTACAACTGATTCTGTACGATGTTTCAGAATTCCAGGAAGAGTTTTTTAGAAAGGGGAAATCGTTGTGTGAGCCTGTGTTTGGAGTGAAACTGGCAGATTTGGATCACACCCTTGGAATGGGGTGGACCCATGCCTCAGGCACCTCTCCGCCCTGTGTTGCCGGTCTCTGTCTCCGACTGGCTTGTAGTTGAGATGGGATATCTGGGGAAGAGTGTTCTAGGCAGAGAGAATAAAAGGAAGGACTGGAGCATAAAGGGAGGACAAAGGTGAGGGCAGCGTGCTTTTAGCACATGGTGGGTCCTGGTCATCTTTGCATTTCAGTATTTTCAGAACTAACCTCACTCGCGTTGATGAGTGTATGCTCTTCTTGTTTGTTGCTCATAAACAGTGCTGTAGGCTCTCTGTACACCTATCTTTGCAAACACGTGCTAGTATTTGTGTAGGACAGAGTTCCAAAGTGGGTTGTGGCAGTAAAAGCTATGTGTGTTTAAATTTACAATAGATCCTGCTCAAAGCGCCCTTCCCAAAAGCCTCTTTAAAACCATGAGTCTTTCTGTCCAGGCACCCTGTCTCCATTTAGTCAGGTCCTCTTTTATATCTTTCAGTACATTTTTAGTTTTCTTTGTGTAGGTCTTACTATTTTCTTGTTTTTAAATTTTTTTTTTTTTTTTTGGCCGTGCGGCACAGCATGTGGGGGGAATCCCCGACCAGGGATCGAACCCGTGCGTGGAAGCACGGAGTCTTAACCACTGGACCCCCCAGGGAAGTCCCAAGGCCTCATTTTTAATGTGTTTATTCTTACGGGTTTTTCAGTCTTGGATTTGTTCTGTGGCACGTTTGCTTTTGGCACGTGGTAGGAAACATTCTGCCATGCACATCTTCTGACACTTTGTTTGGCCTTAGGTAGTTTGCCCTTGACGGACAAGGAGAAACTGTGTCTTCAATGGCTTCGCTGGTGGCTTATGATGACTCGGACTCAGAGGCTGAGACTGAGCCTGCGGGCAGTTTTAATCCTGCCGGCCAGAAGAAAGACGCTTCAGATGCTGTCAGACCTCCTGGGCGGGATTTTGCCTCGGAAGTCCTGGATGCGAAGGACGGGGGCGCACTGCCCACAAAGCATGGTTCTTGTGAAGACGCAGCCAGCTGTCGTCTCCCTCTGGCTCGGCTCTGGAGCAGTGACTCAGGATCTTGCCCCAACCAGAGGCTGCAGTGGCCCAGGACAGAGCCTGAGGTCACCTTACCCACCAGCCAGCCTGCTCGTCCTTCCCTGTGGACCAGCCATGCTCCAGCTGGCCACGTGCCCCTGGCAGCTGCCCGCTTAAAGCAGGGGAAACTCTCCTGGGGAACCTCTGGCTCCCCTGAGCCATCTTTCTGTGCCCGAACTGGATCTGAAACCCCAGGTAAAAACGGCAGCTCTCTTCAGAGGCAGTGGTGTGAGGACTGTGTTGTACCCTATACCCCGAAAAGACTAAGACAGTTGCAAGCATTAAGCACGGAGACAGGCAAGAGTAAAGGCATGGAGCCCCAGGGTCCCTGTGCAGGGCGTGCCCCAGCCCCTCTCTGTGTGGCGCCCCAAGTGTCCAAGTTTATTCAGCCGTATTTGGACAGTCAGTATAAGGAAACCAAGATTCCCAGGAAGGTACTCTTCCACCTGAGAGGCCACCGGGGCCCAGTCAACAGCGTTCAGTGGTGTCCAGTCTCTTCCAAGAGCTACATGCTCCTCTCAACTTCGATGGATAAAACCTTCAAGGTAAGACTTCAGTGAGATCGCTCTTCTCAGCGGCTCTTAGGAATAAACTGCTGGGCTGTTTTGTTCTTCACAACGGTGAGGTGCGGCCTGGTTACAGGCTGTACGTTTCTTTTTGGGCATTTCTGGAGTTCTCTTTGTTGCCTTTGGGAGAAGGTTTTCAGTGGCCCACCTGGATGGCTGGTGCATCCTGTCCCATCACTGCCCCCCTCCCCCGAGGCGGCCTTGCCCAGGCCACCAGAGAATGCTAGCCCTGCCCCCTCCCGGGGGCGCCAGGGGCGCTCAGACACACTCATGCCCCTGGAGGATGAGGTCGCTGAGTGAGAGGGAGCAGAGGGGCAAGAAAGGCCCAGGCCAGGCCCCAGGACCTTGGGGACATCCACTGCGACCCCCACTGAGTGCTGAACAACAGTTAGCTCTGTACCAGGTGTTGTGCTGGATGCAGGGGGTGTAAAGGTCGCTGAGCTGACCCTGGCTTCCAGGCCGGCACAGTGGGCTAGGGGCCACGGACTAGCGGAGAGGCGCTCACAAGCCTGCGTTGGGGCCGTGAGGATGGGGCCCCAGGGGGTTCCATGGGGGCTGAGGGCACCCGGGGGAGGGCAGCAGCTCAGCTGGAGAGGGCTTGGTGAAGGCTTCCAGGAGGGAAGTTTCACTTGGTGAAGGGGGTGGGCTTGGCTCTAAGCATGGGCGGCTATGAGGCCCATGATGGGGTGAGGGGCCCGAGGCTGGGGAAGAGGGCAGGGTCAGAGCGGGGAGGGCTCTGGATGCCCCGCCGGGGACTTCCGGTTTACGCAGAAACTCTTTTTTGGTTGTTATTTAATTTTATTTTAAAAGCTCCTGAGGTAAGGCAGACTTGTAGTAAGCAGTGCCCATGTGGACAGGTAGGTAGTGTGACAGGTGTGTCACACCTGCCTGGAACCT
>NW_020172178.1:6482399-6485159 GCF_003031525.2 Neophocaena asiaeorientalis asiaeorientalis
CCCTAGCAAAGCCCTGTACATAGTTGGTGCCAAATACACGTGAGCCAAGCAAAAGCTTCCTGGAAAGAAAGTAGCTTTGGAGTTGCAGGGTCGTGGCTTCGGATGCAGCTTTGCTGTGAGTGGCTGGCCAGCTGCCCAAGCCGCCCCGTCTGAGTCTGGAGGCTCATCTGTGAAGGGCCTGGTTGTACCTGGGTCATGGGACTGTGTGACGAAAACGCTTCCGAAGCCCCTGGCGCAGAGGCAGGAGCCCCATAGGTGCTCAATAGATGTCAGCTTCCCCGCCTGTTTTCCTCACGGTTCTGGATCCTGCCTGCCGAGGACACTGTATTTGCACGTTTCATTTTGAGCTTTTTTTCCCAGGAGGCATTTTTGGAAGCTAAGAAAGGAAGCCCAAGTACAGTGAAGTCTTGGAAACGACCTCTGTCGATGAGTGTCATTTTAGGTGGCACGTTTGAGTCCTGGAATGACGTGACTGTGTTCTTGTCTGCGAGGCTGATGGAGTTCTGTGGGGACAGTGGCGTGTCCTGTCTGCAGCCTGGAGCCCCAGGGTTTACATGCACATCTTTGTTGCTTTTTCTGCGAGTTCGGGGGCCCCGTGGTCAGCTCAGGAGGCTCCTCGCGTCCCTGGTGTGCGTTGTCACGTGCTTGGACCCATCCCCCAGTCCTGGGGCTTCTTGGCCCTTCCTCCCGCGAGCCTGCACCTGTCCCTCTGGTCAGGAGCCTGTCTGGAGGGTTCCTGGTGGGCAGTGTCTGGCTGGCCCCTGGAGTTAGAATGATCTGGGCTCAAGGGCTGGCTCCATCCCCAAAGCTTCGTGATCTTGGGCAAGGCACTTGACCTCTCTGAGCCTCTTTCCTCTCCATGAGACAAGCTCGTGAGACCTACGGCCGGGGCTTCTCAGGTGGGACACACGCCCAGGTGCTGTGTCTAAAGCCCCCAGTCTGATGCCGGGCCCGTGGTGTGGTGGAGCTCTGTGGAGAGTGGCATGGTTACAGGTGGGCCACCTGAAGGGCGTGGGCAGCCCCTTCCTAGGACCCCAGGGGGCGGGGCCCGTCTGCCAGACACGGGCAGCCGAGGCTTTTGTGTGTGTGTATGTGTATGTGTGTATAGTATGTGGCGTGATGTGTATGTGTGCATGAACATGCAGGTATTTAAATTTTTTCCCTTTTTCTTCCTATTTTTTTTATTTTTTAATTTTATTTTTTTATACAGCAGGCTCTTATTAGTCATCCATTTTATACACATCCGTGTGTACATGTCAATCCCAATCTCCCAATTCATCACACCACCCCGACCCCGCTGCTTTCCCCCCTTGGTGTCCATACGTTTGTTCTCTGCATCTGTGTCTCCATTTCTGCCCTGCAGGCCGGTTCACCTGTACCATTTTCTAGGCTCCACATACATGCGTTAATATACGGTATTTGTTGAGGAGGTGGCAAGCTTGCCAGCGGCCTCAGAGGACAGGCTGGGTCGCTGTGGGCAGAGCTGGGTGGAGGGATGTGTCTGCTGCCCACCCGCCCTCGGGGCTGTGTCTCCTGGTGGGGAAGGGCAGGCCTGGAGCCCTGTGGGGACCGGTCTGCACCCGGCCTCAGTGAGGTGCTCTGCGGGCCCTGCTCCGGTCACTTTTGCCCAGGAAGTTTAGATTTCCTGAGCAGGGGCATCCCATGATAGTTTTGGAACAGAGAGCGTCTGAGTGACGCCGCTGACTCGGGGCGTGGTGTTTGTTCGGCCGTGTAGCGGGTGTTCGTGTAGAGATGAGCCTGCGGGCTGTGTGCTGGGGAGGCGGGGAGGCCCCGCGGAGGGGACCTGGGAGCAGCCAACCCGCTGTGACAGCTCATGACCAGAAGAGGGCGCAGTTGGTCCACCTTGGGACGGCTGCTCAGGCAGAGGGACTATCTGTTACAGGAAAGCAAGCCCTGCTTGGGGCAATTCCCCAGGCCTCCCCTGGCCTTGGGGCTGCCCTGGGCGGGGCCTGGCACGGCTGCGTCGCCCGTCTGTCCCGAGGACGGTGGTGTGTGCTGCAGGCAATGACGCGGGCAGTGGCTCCTTGCTTGGCCTGGCACCCTCCAGGGAGCCCTGCCCCCCGGCGCTGTCCGTCTCTCGTGGTGGGGCTGCAGAGTGGCGTTGGGGGTGGCCCCAGGGGCAGAGTATGGCTGCCGTCATGGCTGCTGGGGTCCGCATCTCCTGACCATCTTCTTACTGTGGGTGTCTCGAAAATCGGGGCCTTTACAAGCCATAGATGCAAATAGTCTGGCCAGGGTCCTCTCTGCTTTATGATGTTCGACAGTTTTCAGTGACAGAATTATTTGGCAAATCGACGTTAAGCAACTTTTCAGTGTGAAGACCTTGAGGCAGGGCCGGAGGAGCCAGGATGGGAAGATGGATGGAGAGCAGCTGGGGGCGGGGGGCTGGAAGCTGGGGAGGGAAGTCCCGGCTGGGGCCTTGGAAGTGCTGGGCCCTCAGGGTTGTGTCTGTACCAGTGGGCAGCTGGCAGCTTTTCCCTCCCTGGTGTCGGAAGGTGGGCCGCGTGGGTGTCCTTGTGGTCTGGTAGGAGCTGGAGGGGTGCTTGGGAGGCACTGTGTGGATGCCTTATCTGGGGTGGGGACAGGATCGTGGGCGCAGGCAGGAGTCCTGGCTTGCTGCAGCCCAGTCCTGGGCGGAGAGCAGATGCTGGGTGAGTAGGGAATGAGCTAGAAGAGGTGGGTGCGACAGGGCACGCCCCCCTCCCCCCCCTCCGCCACTCTGTGCTCCCTTTGGAAGGT
>NW_020172178.1:6485221-6502146 GCF_003031525.2 Neophocaena asiaeorientalis asiaeorientalis
CCACCCCTTTCCTCAAGAAGGAGGGGAGAGCTTGGGGGCTGGGGTCATAGGACTTCAATTTGAATCCTCCCTCTGCTGCTGACTGGCTGTGTGATATCAGGCAAGTTACTTCACTTCTCTGAGCCTCAACCTGTGTTATGTAAAGCAGAGGTAGTTATGCATAGCTTGCTGGGTTTTCATGAAAAATAAATGCTATTAGTTATGAATTACCTGGTGTGGCTCCTGGCACATAGGAGGCACTTACTGTGTGCTCCCTTTCTTGCTCTCCCTGGGAATTTTCACCCTTCCTTAACCATGGGGTGGTATCTCTTTCTACCCGCATTGCCGTGGAACCGTGTCTGCTTGTAGATTTTAAACTTCTTGAGCATGGGAACTGTACCAAATCCACTTTTATATTCCCCAGAGCACCTGGCACAAAGTTTTGTACATGTTAAGTGATCAATAAAGATTAAACAATTATTTTGGATTTTACTTCCAGCCTTTGGGAAACGATTGTCTTTGACGTGCATAAATGCTCTTTGCCACTAGGGGGCACAGTAAGACAGCATAAGCTGCTCCTCCAAGCTTCTAGAACGTGGAAGAATCCTTGATTCAAGGTAACATTTACTGAAATACGATTTCTTTTCTGATCAGGAGAAAAACAGCACAATCCATGTGATTAATCTAGAGAATGTGTAGCGCCAGTTCCTTCATTTCCTTAAAATGCAGCTTTGGAATTTGTAAATTTCAATTGGGCACATTACAGCAGAAAGATACTTATTTTAATATGTTCTAAATGTTCTGTGAGTGGTAAATTATGGTTATATTAGTTTTGAAAAATTTACAGCTGGAGAAATTAAGTGAAACAAAACAATGACTCATAATTCCTCATCGATGCTCTGTTTTCTTTCCTGCCCGTCCCTCCCTGGCCCTGTCGGTCTGTGCATCTGTGCCTGTAGTTGTAATCCCAGCGCGAATGCCCTCCTGTACACTCTTTTCACTTCCCCCTGTCTTCACCTGGCTCAACATGCTTGAATACCCGTTCCACGTAAAGGCAGAATTCAGACTTTGAGGCCCTTTTTGAAGGAAAAAGCACAAACGGAATGTATCCTGCTTTGGCCAAACACGGGCGGCCCTGATTGTCAGCCCCGTGTGCAGAGCCCTCTGCCAGGCATCGAGAAGACTCCCAGAGGCATACGGCATGTTTCTTGCTGCCAGGGACCGACTCTGAAAATGCAGAAAACTCGAAGAATGAAGGAGAAAACAGAAATCACTGACAATCCCCACCCCGAGCCAGCAGCTCATTAACACAGGGACTCCCCTGGTCAGGACCAGCGCATCCCTCTACGTTTACAGAATCGGTCTAGCGCTGCAGAGCGTGTGTGGTTTTGACTGTGCGCTTCCCCACCCGCATCTTTTTTTTTTTTTTTTTTTTTTTTTTTTTTTTTTGCGGTACACGGGCCTCTCACTGTTGTGGCCTCTCCTGTTGCGGAGCACAGGCTCCGGACGCGCAGGCTCAGCGGCCATGGCTCACGGGGCTACCCGCTCCGCGGCATGTGGGATCTTCCCGGACCCGGGCACGAACCCGTGTCCCCTGCATCGGCAGGCGGACTCTCAACCACTGCGCCACCAGAGAAGCCCCCCCACCCGCATCTTTTGTACTGTTTGTAAGGGGCATTTTTCTACCTCATTCAAAACTTTCCCCGAACATATTTTTCTCACTCTCTCAGATTCCAAACTTTGCTTGGTCATTTCCATGTTGTGTCCTATTGTTTCCTGCTTTTGTTTTTCAAATAGTCAGTACGGCAGTGAACATGGCTATACATAAATGTCTTTTTGCTGCTTTAATCAGCTAAGGAGGGCCTTGATTAGAACCCAAGCTTTAGCTAAAGCCTTTGTATGTGGTGAGTAGAACCTGATTCGATTGGCCAGCCTCCATCAGTGCCATTGTTATTTGAGACTCCTGGGTTGCCATTTCATATCTGCTGCTTGGTAGCTTTGTGACTTTGGGAAAATCACCTAGCCTCTCTGATCCCACATTTTTCTTACTGGTAAAATGGGGATAATGGCTACCTGTTAGGGTTGTTGCTGTGGAAAAGAAATGAGAAGATGCAGCCCAGTGCCTAGCAGTGGGAGGGGCTGAAGAAACAGCTTCCCGACTCCCCTGCATCTGGAGCTATTAATTAGAAACAACTGGTTGAAAGACAAGTCACCCAGAATCCTCCGACTTCATGTAACTCTTGTTCTTGTGAATCTTTTCATAATCTGTCTATAGCTGTATAGTTTTCAAGAGTTTCAATGTTACTGTTCCTGAGATGGCTACTTTTAAAATTTAGAAAGTTTTTGAGATTGTCTGTAGCAAGCCATTTACCTGCTCCGTTTTCATGCGCTGTGCGCTTGGAAGTTTATATTGGAGGGCTGGGTCCACGTCTCCAAACTGATCGCGTTCAAGTGTGATGGAAGAGCATGGACCCAGCAACATTTGCACGTTTGCAGAGTGTTTCTGTGTCTGGGCCTCTGGCAGTGCTGGGGGCAGCGATTTCCCACCTGAAGAGACCCAGGAGGGTGAGTGCCGGGTAGGGCAGGTGTGCCGCCAGGTGGGCCTCGGGTCCCCTTCTTATGTACGTTGTCCTGGAGGCTGCGACCTCTGCCTGTGATACAGATGAGAGGGTGGGGAGAGCCAACCATCCCGGAGCGCCCACCACCTGCGAGGCACACCCCTAAAACACCCCATCTCGTCTTCATAACAGGCGTACAAGGCAAGCGTTCTTATTATTCCCATTTTACAGGTGAGGAAGTCGAGGCACAGAGGGTTAAGGGATTTGTCCACGGTGACACAGCTGGTAAACGGTAGAGGCAACTGGCTGTCAGGCTCCAGAGGCTGAGCAACAAAAGCTAGAAGACCCGTTCTGCTCCTCTGCCTCTGAGAATAAAGGATGGAAAAGCGCATCCCCTCGCCTGGGGGGTGCCCAAGCACTGCCCAGCTTCAAAGCCTTGTGGTTCTTGTAAGGGGCCTCAGGAGATGAGGTGATTTCCGTGGTGGTTTGGATTTGCATTTTTATGTATTACAGGATCCCGCTGATTTATCATTGTTAGCGTATCAGATTATGTGAGGGTATCTTAGATGTGCTTTGTAGAAAGTAGTATATCTCAGATTCAAAGACAAGGAATTTATGGATTCAAGTGCCAGAGTGAGGGTTTATTTCAGTTTTGAAAGAAGTAGTCTTGACGGATTTTACAAAATGAGATTGAGAAAGGATGTGGTGTGTCCAGTGAGGAGTCGTGGAGCATTATGCAGATGGTCGGCAGTTTATTCCAAGCACGGGGCAAATCTACTGGAAATGAGAGCCGCACAGCTGGGGAGGAGGGCTGGGTTGTGGTGGTGGGCGTTTGGTATTTGGGGAGTGAATGATTAACAGTGCATCGAGGGTAATTAGGTGAAGGCGAGGAGAGAATGGGTGGTGTGTGTGTGTGGGCGCGCATGGGTGTGCACGCAGAGATCATCTGGTTCCATCTGCATTTGACAGAAGCCCAGAGAGGGGAAGACACTTGCCCGAGGGCACGCAGGGAGGTCAGGTGTAGGAAGTGTTCGGCTGCTTCCCTCTCTGTACCCTATGTTTGCTCCTCTCTGTTCCCATCCTTTAAGGGTTTTCCTTCCAGGGAAAGTTCACGACCATCTGAATGGTAACAGACCGGGGAGTGAGGGCTTTAGGCTGGTCGACAGCAGGGCTGCCGAGCCTCCGGGAGGAGCTGTGAGATCCTGGGTTGGAACCTTCTCCTCGTGGGAAGTGAAGTTTTGACACTCCTCTCCCCCATATGAAAGCTGCGACGTTTCTGAGGCCAACAAATGAGATATTTCCCACTTCTCCCTCGCCTGCCAGAAGGGCCTTGTAAGCTTGTGACTTGCAGGAAAAACCCTGGGTTGAAAGAGGGATAAGAGAAGAAAGTGTGGCAGAACCCAAGCTGTGTTTTCTTTCTGTCTTTTGAAAACTTCATTCGGTTTAACTTAAACAGTTCAGTGTCCCCAGTGCCAGAGGCCGATGGGGAGAAAACAGTGCTGTGTGAAGGTGCAGACTCTGTTCTCCGGGAACCGGCCTCATCCAGTCTCAGCCTGTGTCATTAAGGGAAGAATAGAGCAATTTGGGAAAATGCTTTTAATGTAATTGAAAAATGCAGATTGCAAAATTGGCACACTTAGGAGTTGAGACAATCTAGTAAATTATTTCTTGCTGCTTTTAAAACTTGGACACAGAAGACTCTTAAAGGCCCCTATCTAGTGCCCAGTGATGGCTTTGTCCTTCTCCTTTGTTTTAAAAAAAAAGGCAGAAAATTAAAGATGTAACCATAGACCCTCCACTCAAACATATGGACTATGAACATTTGGTAGGGAGTGTTTCCTTCCAGTCTTCTTCCCCGTGTGTATCAGCTGATTTTAATCATAGCCTAGGTACTTTATTTGTGTAACCAGCATTAAAAACTGTCATGGTGGTCATTTCCTCTCCCAACTGCTAGGGTTTTTATCCCTTCAAAGAAGGAGTGGGTGAGTCTCTCCAACTTCTCAGCCTTTTCTCCCGGCTCCTGCAGTTTGTAGTCTCACGTCTCTCCCAGATGGACACGGCTCTAGCAAAGACCCCACGAACTGGGGGAGTGGAGCGGGATGCAGGGGCCAGAGCCCTTGAGTGAGGCCGCGGTGTCAGCCCAGCATCCCTGGAAGCCTGCCTTCACATAGCTTCCCTTTGGCAAGCTTCCTGAAGTTTCTTTACTCGACAAGAAAAAAGAGAGCATGCTTCAGCCCCCCTCACAAGATACTGTGACCCAGCATGAAACGGAGGAGGGGCAGGAGGGCTTTGGAAACCTAGCACCGGGGAGGGTGGAGCTCTGCTTTGCCAGGGGTCTTGGAGCTGGTCCAGGGCTGTCTTTCCTCACGAGGAGTGAGGTGTGCGGACCTCAGCCCCTCGCAGGGAAGGGGGGCCACGGGGAGATGGGTGACACCCCCCGTCTATTGCCGGTCAAGGGCGTTGACTCTGGGACTCTGATTAGTTAGATGATCTGCGTGTCCCTGGATTGAGCTTCTAATTTTTCTTATCTAGTTTTCTATTGCTTTGCCTTTCTGTTTTATTTTTCTGGGGAATTTCCTCCTTTATCTTTCAATCCTTTTTTTCCTGGGATTTTGTTATTTCTGATGTCCTATGCTTAAACTTTTCTACTGAAGTATAACATATATTCAGAGAAGTATTCGGTTCTATCAGATTTTTACATTCCAAGAGCTGTTTATTTTCTGAATGTTCCTTTGAAAAGATATTTATAGTGTATTATTTTTTATTGCATGTTTACAAGGTCTTTTCTTAGCTTTCTGAGTTCTTTGAAAGTTTTCCCATGTTTTCTGAAATGTTTCTGTCTCTTTTCAGCTCCTTTTGTCTTTTTTTTTTTTTGCGGTACGCAGGCCTCTCACTGTTGTTGTGGCCTCTCCCGTTGCGGAGCACAGGCTCCGGACGCGCAGGCTCAGCGGCCATGGCTCACGGGCCCAGCCGCTCCGCGGCATGTGGGATCTTCCCGGACCGGGGCACGAACCTGCATCCCCTGCATCGGCAGGCGGACTCCCAACCGCTGCGCCACCAGGGAAGCCCTGTCTTTTTGTTTTGGTGTCTGTGTTTCACGTTAGAGATTTTCTGCTGCTCATTCAGATTCAGGAGGGAGACGCAAAAGAGCTGATGTGACCATAGGCTCTGTGTGTGCGTGTGTGTGTGCGTGTGGCTTGTCCACAGTGATGTTGTTACAGAGTGATGAGGTAAGCTGGACCCCCAAATGTGAACATCTCTGATGATTTTCCCTCAGCCTAGTCAGTTTCCCAGAGAGGAACCTTCCACTCCCTGGGGTGCGCTCAGCCCTGCTACCTGCATTCTGGCATCTGAGCGGGAGAGAGGACTGGGGTCTTTGTTTAGCATGCAAACTTCACTCTCTGTGCTGTCCTCCAGCTGGATTTTTCACTCACGTGTGGTGCACATCTTTCCCTCTCAGTGCCCAGATCTACTTCATTCTTTCTTTCTTTTTTTCTTTTAATTGGCGTATAGTTGCCTTACCATATTGTATTCGTTTCTGCTGTACAATGAAGTGAATCAGCTATATGTATACATATATCCCCTCCCTCTTGGACCTCCCTCCCCCCGCCCCCAATCCCACCCATCTAGGTCCCCACAGAGCACCAAGCTGAGCTCCCTGTGCTATACAGCAGGTTCCCACTAGCTATCTGTTTTACACATGGTAGCGTATATATGTCATTCCCAATCTCTCAATTCTGTTTATGGCACACAGCATCATTTACGAATGTGATCATGTCTCCTCATCCGCGACAGCGCTAGAATTATTACTTTTTTAAACGTTTGCTAATCTAGTGGTATCTTGTTTGAGAACCAAATGAGTTCATTTATGTGCAGCTCTTTTAGAACTGAGCCTGGCACCTCATTAAGGCTGAAGGAGTGTTTGTGGTGGTGGTTCTTGCCCATTAATCTCCTGTAGTCTTGGTGTTTCTCTTACCAGAGCAATTTACATACTAATGCTATTGACCTGTCAAAAGAATCGCCCCTCCCCACCCCCTGCCATGTGGTGTTTGACTTTGAGTTTGGTATTTCATTGTTTTATTTGATTTTTTGCAGAGAAAACCTAACATTTTTTGTGGTCAAGTCTGTGGACCTTCCCCTTTGTAACTGTCCTCTGGCTTTAGAGCATGTCCTCTCCCATCTGGGTGCTGGTAAATAGTCACCTATATTTGACCTTCATCTAGAAGTGATTAGCTGGAGCCAGTTTCAATTCTCGTCATCTCTCCCCGGCTTTCCGTGGGTCTGGACAGGCCGTGCGTGCTGTGACGGATGTGCTCCGGGTGCCAGCGATCGATGGGTGTACCAGGAGCAGCCGCGCTTGGTGACACTCTCCACACGGATGCTGGCTGCTCATGATTTAAAATGACCTTCTTCCCATCGGCTGCTTCCATAGGGCACGGATACACCGCGGCTACCCAAGCCATTCCTCCAAAAAGAAATGTTGTTTTTGACCATAAAAGAAATACACATACACTATGGAAAAAACAGGAAGGCATAAAGAAAGAAATTGCCCAGCGTCTTTCCACCCAGAGGCAATGACTGCAGACCTTTTAGTATATTTCCATCCACTCTTCAAAAAAATTCTACGTTCTTGAGTTCCAGCTATACATACAATTTTAAATCGCCCCCTCCCCATTACGGCAGCAGTTTTTAATGCTGTAGTTTATTGCAGTGGTTTTCAGTGTGTCTGCAAACCCCTAGGGGCCCTCGAGACCCTCTCATGGGGGTCTGTGGGGTGAAAATTATTTTCATAATAACACCTAGAAGTTCCTTGCCTTTTCACTCTCATTCTCTCATGAGTGTACGTGGAGTTTTCCGGAGGCTATGGGATGTGTGCTGTTGCCATTGATTAAATGCAGAAGCAGCTATGAGAACGCAGCTGTCTTGTATTAAGCCAGTCATTAAAGAGATGGCAAAAATGTAAACAGTGCTTTCTCACTCTTTTTTTTTTTGCCTTGGAAAACAGTTGTTTTTCATAAGAGATACGTTATTTCTGTTAACGTGTAATGAGTTTATTATTGTTACTTTTACATAAATTAGTACATATTTTAAAATGTCCTCGGTTTTCATTTTTAATACGCTAAATGTGGAGGGATTAAAACTCACATAAACAGCAGCTCTTTGGAGTCCTCCCTCGCTTTAGAGAGTGTCAAAGGGACCAAAGGGTTTGAGAACTGCGGTTTTATCCTCATCTGTAACTCCATTTGGGGGCATGTTTGTAGTGTTCACAACGGTGTCACATCCCCGCTCCGGCGCGTGTGTGCAGGTCAGCCCCAGCTCTGCCACTGCCGCCTCCTGCTTGGTTGGATTTCCAAACTGTGTGACCGAAACACGATCCTACAGGGTCCAAGCCTCCCTCGGTCCCCCTGCCTCTCCTCCCTGCCCTCCGCTTTGCCCTTTACGAAGATGATTTAACAGCATTACAAAATGATGGGGGAAGATCTCCCGATTCCAACGTACACTAAAATTATGATTATCCTTTTAACACGCTCCCGTCAGTTTCTGGTCCGTATGGGCTTGTGTTTCTCACAGGGTGCACGCAGCCTGCTTCTCCCGCTTAACATTCTCTCCCAGCCTCTCCTGCCACAGCGCGACCGGCTGCCTCTGCGTCGTTGGAGGGCCGTCAATTTCCACTGGTTCCGTGATACTCTATCGAGTTGATTAGCTGTAATTTACTTAGCTGTCCTTGGACACTTAGGTGGCTGCTAATTTTTGCTATTATAGATAATGCTGAAGTGGTTATCTTCATGCATGGAACCTTTTCTGTTGGATTATTTCTTTAGATTGATTCCCAGAAGTGGGACTGCTGGGTCAAAGGGTTGTACATTTTCATGGGTCCAGATACATCTCCTGTCAGATTGCTTTCCAAAAGGATTATACCAATTTGCACTGCCACCACAAAGCCTGCGTAATAACCAACTATTTTGCTTAACTATCATGCCTAGAATTTCCCCTTGGAGCCCCGAGGGGGCAAAGGCTCTTATCTAAGTGAATGTGACCTATAATTATTTAGACTAACACCCAAATTGCTTTCAGAACATTTTTTAACCTGCTGAGTTTATGATTCTAATTCACATACGTGCTAGCATTAAAAGTTTCACAAGTAGCAATTTCTGTCTCCCCGCTCACAGTGTGTTTACAGAAGCCCTGGCAACTGGAGGAAAACTCAAGGGCTTTTATAAACAGAAGTGGTCTCTTTCTAAACTAGCTGAAGTGTTATTTTGAAAGGTACAAAAACACAAATTAAAACTCATTTTCATTGTAACCTTTGCTTAGAGAAGTTGTTTGTTCTCATCCTGGTTTCTTTTCGTGTTCTTTTGCTCTCACCCAAGCGTGTTCTGAAACGTCCTGGCTCCTCGGGGTCTCGTTGTGATGCTCTTAGCCAGCCGGTGGGGGGACGCGTGGGGAGCATGTCACTGTCCCCAGGTGCTGGCAGGGCCTTGGTGGGGAAGAGGAATGAGACGCACTCTGATTTGCTCCTCGGGCAGGAGCAGGACTAAAGGTGGAAATTGCAGGGGACAGAGTCAGCACAGGGGAGGGAGGACCTTCCAGCACTCAAGAACTGGTCACCATGGCGAGCGGATTCCTCTCAAAAGGGCTGAGGATGGAAGGGTTCAGGGCAGGCTGGAGCCCACGTTGCCAGTGGATAGGGAGGTGGGTGCGGGTGTGTGTCGAGGCTCCAAGGCCCCTTCTGGAACAGTGGCTCTGCTGCCCACGGCCGGCCCCAAGCTTGGTCTTGACATGCGGCAGCCCTGGCCTGCACGTGTTCAGAATGAGGTAACGAGTCCTCCCCCGATTTGTCTGGGCTTCCGTGTTCTCATCTGTGAAATAATTACCTCGCAGGGCTGTAAGGATCAGATGAGGTTAGATGTGTGAAACCACTTTGTAAACTCTAAACCCTTACAAATGGAAGGTATTATCAAGAAACTTCAAGCCAGCGTTTATTCTGTAATTGCCTACTAAGCCTCGTTCCTAAGCACAGGGGGCTGGCGGTCCAGTTTGCCTCCAGCTGCCTCGATTTGTTGAACGAGTAATCTGACGGGCGCCCACTGACGCCAGCAGCCTCTCCAGGCCCCCGGGCTGCGCCTGCCTATTTTCCGGCTCAGCAGCATGACGTCGGCCGCTGGTCATTGGGGTGTAGACTTGGGATGTGCGAGCCAGGCCTTCTGGACTCTCTGTTGTACGGCCAGTGAGTTGCTCGGGCCTTGTTTTAGGCTCTGTCTGTGGTGTGAGCGGCGAGGGCCCCAGAGGGGCGCCAGGTGCCAGAGTGCATGAGTTGCCCCTCCGAGTCTGTATCAGGAGACCTGCTTCCCCTAGCACTTCCTTTGATTGAGCATCCGTTGGTCCAGCCATTGATTAAATGCTGGCTCTGGACAGGCTCGGAGGGGATCAGACACCCTTGCTGGCAAGAAAGCTAATGGGGGACAGGCATCAAAACAGACTGACAGTGTGACAGGCCCTCCAGGGGCCCTCTGTGCTGGGGACGGGAAGACAAGGGCAGTGGGGTGGCTCTCTTGGGGACAGGGGCTGAGGACCAGCCAGACTTCAGGGAAGGGGAAGGTTGAGCCGGGTCTTAGAGGACGAGGCGGTGGGCAGCTGGCTGGGTGACAGGGATGGCCCTGCGCTGTGCTGACTGCCACGCTGTAGGGGGGCCAGGGAGGGTGGGCCTAGGCAGTGCTGGGGCCCACCGAGGGGAGCCAGGTGGGGCTTCTTGTGGGCTCTAGGCCTGGACAGTCAGTGGCATGAGGCCAGCTGCTGCTTCCTGCGTTGGGTCAGCCTCCATACTGGGCTTTTGCATCTCATTTACCCCCAGCTGCGGCACAGGGCAGTCAGCAGAGCTGCAGTCTCACTGTGGTGGGTGAGGGTGTGTGCTCAACCCTGGCCCCCGCACTTTCTGACTGTGTAGCTTTGAGTAAGTTACCTAACTCTTGGGACCTCAGCTTCTCCATCAGTAAAGCAGGGGTAATCATAGCATCCGTCTCAGTCATCTGACGACTGAGCAAGAAAACTCGTGAAAACTCTTTGGCGAGCGTACAGCAGGCGCTCCCTCATGTAAGCTGGCACCATCATTAGCGGCATCCTTATGTCCATTTTACAGATGAGAAAACTGAGGAGCAGAGAGGGGCAAGCACAGAGCTGGTGTTTGATCTCCCCTCTCTCTGCTCTTGCCTTCTGGGGTTGTACCCTGTGCCCTTCCTGCTTGGGAACTCCAGAAGGCAGTCACGTGTGTGTTGGCAGCGCCCTTAATCTTCGTGAGTCTTAACTAGTTCATCTGTGAAATGAGAAGGACTCTAATAACAATTCCACGATGGCAGGGAGTTTGTTTTCTTCCTTTGTTGTATCTCCCCTTCTGGGAGGTGAGCTGAGCACATAGTAGGTGCTGAAAAAACATTTGGGAATGAATGAATAACACCTACTCGGTCTGCCGCACTTTTGTGGGCCTCCTTGGACCTCAGGGGCATGGAGGCTCTTGGGGCTGGTCTTGTCCACACACCTTGACGCCGTCCCCCGCCTCCAATCCGTGCAGGAAGCATCCCTGCAGAGGTGGCTGGGCTTTGTAAAGGGCTTCGAAGATCATAGCTGGACACTAAATCAAAGCAATGATTGTTCCCCATCTGCTGAAATGTTTGCCTGTACACTCTCAGGTAACGGGCTTGGGCCGACGCTTGCAGCTTGTATGTTTGTTTATTTATTATTTATTTATAAATCATAAATCGAGAAAAGATTTGAGGAGGCTTACTATAAAAGACACGAATACAGTAAAGCTGTTAAAACAAAACACAGCATGAAAAGCCACCCTGAACGGAGAAGGAGGCACCTCAATCAAGTTCAGGGCTGAGCACCGCCGTAGGACTGGCGTGGCTCTGCGTGTCCTCGCGGCCCCAGGGCAGGGGTGCAGGGATGCGCAGTCTTGCTGCCTGAGCGTGGCCACAGCAAGTGGTCCCGAGCGGGGACGTGGGCTGGCAGGACGGTGGGGCTTGGGGACAGGCATTTTATTCCAGGGCCTTGGCTGCCCTGCGATGAGATCTGAGGGTCAGAGCGGAGGCTTGGGGCAGTTGTGTAGAGACAGCCTGAGGAGTTCGTGTGCTCTCCCCGGGGCCCTGGGCCGAGTGGCCTGGGATGCCCCTCACTTTTCTGCACCTCAGTTTCTCTCCCATCAAATGGTGCTAAGAATACGTACCCGACTCGGCAGACTGTTGTGAGGATTAAACGTGGCCCGAGACCTGGCGCTTGGCAAGCGCAGTTGTTGCGAATCTGACCCGTGTGGGCTGATTCCCTTGATGAATGTGGTCCTGGGCAGGTCCTCACCCAGGCCCCCGGGTTCAGAGGGGGCCCCGCTGGAGGGGGTGGCAGGACGGGGTGCCCCCGCATGTCCTCGGCTCGTCCGTACTGACGCCGTGCACACTGAGCCTGGCCTGTTCATTATTGCTTATAAACACTTAAGGAGTTCGGAGCAAAGAGAACATACTTTTTAATTATTTCCCTGCTTGTCTCCAGCAATGCTGTTGTCAAGGAAACCAAAACCTTTGAAAAGCTTCTCAGCTCTCTGGTCAGAAGAGGATACTTGCGCGGGACTCGTGTTATCTGTGGAAATGGACCCGTCATTCTGTAACAAAAATCTGTTTCTCTTAAAAGGGCTTGCTTCCCTCACTTCTGACAAATAGGACCTTTTTGACCCTTTAACAGAAGATGGAAGGTTGTATACTGGTATTTTCTCTTTTAAAAGAATTGCCCGTATTCTTGACTCCTAGGCTTTCATTCACTGAGTATCTGTCCCAAGACTTGGGTGCTGGGGATGGGAGTGGGATGCAGAGATGAATACAGCGTCTCACCCTTCCTTGAAAGGCTCCTGGCCTCTTTGGGAGAAAGAAACAGGTGGACGTATACTTCTAGTGCATCATAGCTGCTCTGGTGGCTGGAGCATAAGATGCCATGGGGCACAAAGGATAGCCCTGGGGGCGCAGTTTCAGCCAGAGTCACAGGGGGTCTTAGAGGATGGGTAGAAGTTGTTCAGCAGGAAAGAGATGGAAGAGCATTCAGGCAGAGGGAGTGGACTGTGTGAAGGCAGGCTCTTCAAAGCTGTTCTAGTTCTGTCAGACAGAAACCTCGCTCCTTGATGCACGGGGACACGCCACTCCTTATATCCCAGGTCCAAAGCGCAGAGACACTGCTAACATGTTCCGAGTTCAGTAATTCACTTTTGCTGCAGGAGTACAGCTTTCGCTATAATGTTTCAGTCAGCCTTCCAGTAAAGCTTTATGATAGTTAAACCCTATCAAGGGCGTTGGTTTTATATGAAAAAAATAAATCAGTGTGAGAAAAACAGGAGTCTTGTTTTTAAACAGACCTCGTTGTTTTTCTTTGAAAACTTTACAAAATAATTTTAGATTTATAGAAGCGTTGTAATCCAGAGAGTTCCTGTATACCCGTCCCCAGCTTACCGTGGGGCGTTTGTCAAAACCAAGATGATAACATCCGTATAATTCCGTTAACTAAACTATAGACTTTCCTGGGATTTCACCAGTTTTCCCCCTCATGTCCTTTTCTCTTTCAGGATCCAAGCCAGGATCCCATGTTGCGTTTAGAGCGCTTGTTATTTTTATTTGTTAATTATCCGCTCTTGGTGGGGGGGCTGGGGGGACAGGAAGTGGACTGAATCTTGTCCTGGCCACTTATTCTGAGCTCCTTGCACTGAGGCCCCCCACCCCCTGTCCTCCAGTCCCTGGCTGCTGTCCCCTGTCAGAGCCCTACAGCCAAGCTCAGGCTGGACACTCTTTGGTTTTCAGGACCTGTTTCCTTGTGGAATCTCGAGCAGGACCCGCAGGTTGGCCCGTGAATGAGGCTCAGCGAGCACACTCACTCATCAGGCACCAGTGGGTCCCTGTCCTAATGGCTGTAGGTCAGTGATAACAGGTCTCCGGGCCTTTTCTTTTTTTTTCTTTTTTCCTTCTGGATTTAAGCCAGCCAGACCTTTGGGCTGATGTTGACATTAGTGAGGGTTTGGAGTTAGACCTCTCACTGCACTGACGTTTTTACACAGCTTTCCTGGGGTTTATCAGATAATTGAGCGTGTCTTGGGGCACTGACTGAGAGTTGAAATGTGTTACATTTAATGACTGAAACTAGAACATTCTTTGCGGACAGATAGAAGCACATCTGTAGGTGATTTGGCCTGACTGAAGTCTCAGCTTCTGATGTTTCCTCCCCTCCCTTCCCTTCCTTCTCTCACACCCCTCCCCACATTCCCCCATCCTTTCTTTTGCTGTCTTCTTCTGTACTCCCGCCACCCCCCCACCGCCTTCCACCACGTCCTGTCCTCGTTTGCCCTCTTTTTAGCTTTTCCTCCTTTCCACACCCGCCTTGCCTCTTTTCCCTCTCCCCCTCCAGTTTCCTCCTTCCATTCCTTTCTGTGACAGGCCAGTGAAGCTGTTGCCACAGAAACAGAAGCCCAGCAGAAGCTCTGCTCTGCTTTCCGGATGCTTCTAACGATGATGACGCAGATAATGTTGAGTTCTAGAATCAGCTGAGCCCCGGCCTGTGGCCTTCAGAGTCCCTTCATTTATCAAAGGCCAAACTGGGGCCACGGCTCATAAATCTATTCAGTAGATGGTCATTTTTGATTTGGCAACTTCAAAATTTTGAGTAATCCACTTTCCCATGGCCCCAGAAGACTGGTTGCAGCCCGTGTGAGAAATACTCAGTGGAGTTTACTTATATTAACGGAGGGAAAACACCAGGGGAAAGGCAGTGGGGCTGCCAGGTGCAGAGAGTAATTTACATTCCCCTTGGGAGGTGGGCGCTGCCCGTCGGTTGCATTCTTGGGATGGGTGACTGATTGCTTTTAAAGGAGGTTGGGGGAAAGAGAAATATAGTTGGGGCCTTAAAAAAATCTTCAGATACTTAGTTTCACTCAACAAATGTTCAGTGAGGACTTGCCAGTTCCAAGACAGGCACTGCTCCTCTGGAGGAGCCCGTACTTGAGTAACAGGGCTGGGGTACGCAAGAGTGCACGCGCGAGCACACACACACACACACACACACACACACACTTTACTGCAGTCACATTCCTTGATATTTGTCATAGTAATCCAGTGAGTCTAGCTGTTGTCGGTTCTGCGGAACAGCCCGCATGCCTGAACATTAAGTAGGCTTTGTGGTCCCCTCAGAGGGCTATTGGCTTCTGCGTCTTTGTGGAGCTGGTTTACAGTGGTGGCAACGTTGCTCCTTTCTGTTTGTTCAGGGTCTGACTTAGGCCCAGCTTGTTGGCAGTAGCTCAGATTTGGAGTTTTGCCATTCAGCCAATACCAGCTAATAACCCAGCAGGGAAGAGTTAGTTCCTGGATTATATTTAAGTTAGCACTTATTCCCAAAGGTAACTTTACTTAATGAAAACCTTAAGCCTTTATTACTGTGCTTATGGGTATCTTAGCTCCAGGGTGTAAAAATAAGACTTATAAAATCCAAACATTATTTGTGGAAATGCAAAAACATTTTCATTAATAGAGGGTGTGATAAAAAGCAAAGGGCGCTTCTCATTGATGCCTAAGTGGTCTTTCTGCACTCGGGTCTTTTTATTTTCATAGTCATTTCGAGCTTATTTGAATATCGTCCTTTCAGCGGTGAATTTTAAAGGAAGGAAGCTTTGGTATGTGAATAACTTTATCGCAACCCACAGTATTTCCAGCCAGTTGCTATGACTTAAGTTGATAATGGACCCCACACAGCAGTCACTAATGGATGATAATCTGGAGTGTTTTTGTTATTGTGGTTTTTATTTTAGAAGAAAGGATTGAAATTAGCATAGTAAATCTCTGTGGGATCTTTGCAAATAAAAGAATATTCACGTTAAAAACAACTTTCAGGAAAGATGTATGGTAATGAATAAAACATCAGTGAGTGAAAATAAGCGTGTTTAATTATTCAAGTAGAAGTAGTAATTTAAACTAATTATTGCTTGCGGATTTCATAATTCAGTTTTTGTCTTGCAATAATATTTCCTCTGGGCCTCTGGGGCGCATCGGCGGCTGCTCCCATTCCCGGGGCGGTGCGGGGGCCCCCCTCCCTCCCTACCACAGTCCCTTCTCCTCTGAGCATCTGCACGGCCTCCTGGGTGGCCTCGGGCCCCGCGTGGATCCCCCCTTGCACTGCTTAATTAAGCATTTCCTTGCTTATGGCTTTCTCTGGCTGCTTCAGGGGGTCTCAGACCAGTCCTGCCCACGTGTCCTAGGTGTTATGGGGGCAAGACACCTCTCCCCGCCGCAGTGTCTTAGACTTCTCTCCCCTACCCTGGCAGAAGTGACCCCAGGGCCCACGTCCCTGCATCCCCAGTTCTTCACGAGGCAGGTCCTTGCCTTCCTGGGCTGCTGAGCGTTCCCTCTCTGCTGGATGGCCATCCTCACCCCCTGCTGGAATTGATCATTTCTTTCTCCTCGTAGCTTTGGATCAGTAGGCTCTTAGGACCAGTGGTCCGTTAAAAATTTTTTTTGTGTGTTTACAGTTTTTTATTTCTTTGGCTCTTCACTTTGTTTCTGATTCTAAAAGAAAAACATGTTCATATGGAGGAATTGAAAAGTCCTGGAGAGGACAAGAAACTGCGGGTGATGAATTGCCCGTAACTTGCGCCCGGGCCTCTCTCCTCCTTCCCCGGCTGCCCTCTGCCCTCGTAGTTCAGCTCGTCCTCTGCGTGCTGGTGCTTGCCATTTTCTCCCTGGATTTTGGGAGGTCATCTTATTTATTTATTTTTGGCCGCACCGTGCGGCTTGTGGGATCTTAGTTCCCCAGCCAGGGATCAAATTCGGGTCCACGGCGGTGAAAGTGCCGAGGCCTAACTGCTGGACCGGGACCGCCAGGGAATTCCCTCGGGGTGTCATTTTAGCACGACTCCTGGGAGGGGCTCTAGCTCACTCTCCTTGGTGCACCTTTCTGGGGTCTGACTGGCATTAGTAGGTGCTGGGGAAGGAGTAGTAAGTGCTGGAAAGGACTCGTGCTCAATCGTGTGGGGCTTTTAAAACCCAGTGATTACTGCTGCTGCCATGAATGTCTGCGATGGTGAGGGAGCTCTGGGACCTCCCTTTATTACACATACGCCACCCTGAACAAGTCTTGACAATTCAGGTGAATTATTATTCTACCCCTCAGAAAGTAAAGGGAAAGCTTTCTCTTTGTAACTTCTTCTTCCCAAGTGCCCTCTGTCAAAAGGTAGTGACATCTGCTCTCCTGACATGTGACAGCCATTATTAGCTTGGTATAATCACACACCATTCCGTCTCATGCCCAAAAGCTTTCCATCCATCATGTCAGGAAGGACAGGCTTTATTTAAACTGCACCCCCCCCCCCCCCCCCCTTTT
>NW_020172178.1:6502469-6534372 GCF_003031525.2 Neophocaena asiaeorientalis asiaeorientalis
CCTCTGTTATTACTTTTTCCTAAAAAAACAACCTTCTGATTTTACAGGCATGATCTGGGTGAGCAAGTGATTCATTTCTTTGTGCAGCTATTACTGTGGACGGGGACAAGACAGGAGAGCCATGGGGGTGGGGAGAGCCGTGGGCTGGCTGTCGGGGCCGGAGTCCATGTGTGGATCTGCGTTTACCAGCTGAGACCCTGAGAAGTCAGGCCAGCTCTGGCTTTGGTTTCTTATTGGGAAAACAGGAAGGTTCGACGGATCTCCAGGGCCCTTTTAAGTGGTTTTGTGATCTGCAAACTAACTTTAGCTAAATGAGGTAATGAGAGGATTACAGATGTCACCCCAGCTCTTCCTGCAGAGTCACTGAAATGAGCTTTCCGGATGCTGAATCGGAAGTCGTTAAGCGAGCAGGGAAGTTACTAACACCTTGTGACCACCGTGAAAGAAAATGCCACGGGGATGAAACCGAGGCAGCAGCACCGTGCAGGTCCTTCCCTCTCGGAGGAACTGACAGCTGAGTTTCACTGCCTTTGTGACCTGTCTGGCTGAGCTCAGGGCCTCCATAACACAAGAGCCCAATAAATGGCTGTTGGGGTGAATGAAATTTTTCCTGTAGATCAAATCTCATCTCCCCTATTTGACTGTAAGCTTCCTCAGGAGGAAGAAACCATTTTTACTTATATCATTAAAAAACTTATTTTTAAGAGTAGAAATACATGAATTTGGTACAAAATTCAAAAGAAATGGGTGAACTGTTTTTAATTTTTTTAGTTTAAATAACTTGGGAAAAAATAGGCAATTAAAAGAAATCAAAGGAGACAAAGGATGTACAGAGAAAAATGGGTCTCCTCCTCTCTGCCCTCGTGCCCCCAGGTCCCCTGTCCTGAGTCTGGAAGAGCCACTCCTCACTCATCTCTGAATCTTGGGGAGCAGTCAGCCCAACCGCAAACTGACTTGGGCTCAGCTGAATTAGATGGACCTAGCTGCCTTTCCAGCCAAAGCACTTATGGCCAAATATTGAGAGAGTGAACTGGAGGCAAAAGCCTTCGGAATTATTGGGATCAGTGGGACTCCTGGAAGAAGCTAGCGGACTTGTCCTTTAGCGGCCGGTCTACCTGGGGCCTAGGGAAGGCCCTCGGCCTCTCTCTCCTGTGTCTTGTGAAGTGAGGCTAGTGCCACTCCGCCTGCAGGGCTGCTTTGCACAGTCAGCAAGATGGCAGCCCTGAGTGATGCCCGGAGCTTCACGCAGCCATGGGAACTCCTGGTTCCTTCCCTGTGCTTCAAATTCAAGATGGAGAATGAGTATATGCACATTTTGAAATGATCATGTGAGGTCACTGTGGGGTGTGATTCCATTAATAGACCGCTGAGGAACCCAACTTTTTAGGAGCCCATTTGTTGCCCAGGGTGAAGCCGGCTGGAATGAAGTGGAATTAGAATGGCCAGCCTACTCTTCTAATTGAAACGTACGTAAAGTGCTTGGCCCTCAGACTTCCATCGAGATGATTGCGGCGATCAGTGTTCCGGTTTGTTTGGCTGGCAGCTTGCAGGGAATAGAATGGATGATGGACCTAGGGAAGCACTGCCAAATGGAGCATTAAGTTAATTCTCGTTGGCCTGGTTTCTGCCTTGCCTGATGAAGTGTCTTGAGGAGAAGGGGCCCGTGCTGGTGCCGACTTTACCATGGGCTGCATCTCGTATCACCAGAACTCAAGGTGAGATTGAATTTTGGTGGGATGATAAGAGGTCCCGTTGGCTGAGATCCCACCATGTTCTCAGCTCAGTGCCGGCATCACACACATGATCAATCTTCCTCGAACCTCTGAGATGTTGATGGTCTGCCCATCCTACAGTCAAGGAGCCCAGGGCTCAGAGGGCCTAGGGAGCTTGCTGCTAGCAGGTGGCGGAGTTGGGACTGGAGTCCGCGACTGTTGACTTCCAAAGCCGGTGTTCTTTCCACCCTCGCATGCTGAGTAAGTCACATATTCGGATTCTCCCAAGGCTTTGAGGCTCCAGCTCAATCGAGACGTGTGGGGCCCAAGTTCGAAGCAAAGGACGGAGAAGGGAAGTCTGAAGTCCTCGTTCTCACATCGATAGAGAGGCCTGGAGTGACTGGCTTTGGGGGCCGGAGTACTGATGGAGGGGGCTGGCTGCAGGAGCACAGGGCAAGTGTGTGTCCTGGTCGTCATGCACCCAGGAGGGGGTGTGGGACAATTCAGTGACGTAATTCAACAGCAGCTGTTGACCGTTCACCGTGCACGTGGATCTTCATGTGGATGGCCCCCACTTTTTCAGGAGCCACTTTTAGGTGTTCTGTCTTCATTTTGCAGTTGAAGAAATTGAGACTTAAGCTGGCGGTGTCTGTATTTAGTGTGAGGAGCTGGGAGTTGAGTGGGAGATGAATGTGTGGCAGCAGGTACCAGGTCCCTCCTGGGCGGCTTGCCCAAGGTCAGGCTGCTACCGGTGGTAGAGCAGGAATCCGTGCCACCCAGCTTCATTAATCCCCACCCCGCCCCACGCACCTCCAGAATTTGTGCCTGTCGTATGTGCGCAGCCCTGGGTCCCCCTGATCGTCTTCATGTCCTTTTGGACTGGGTTCTTTAAGGTCGGGGCCGCGTCTGCCCTTCCCGGGCTCTCTGCCTTGCACAGAGTGGGTGCTGGCTAGGCATTGGTGTCGTGAGTGAATGGATGGTACACCATGGAGACAGAGAAAGGAGGGGCAGGCTCAGGGCAGTTGGGCAGATGTGAAACATGATTTAAAGACTCGGCAGTAGATCTGTAGTTGGGTCCCCTCCTTTCTCCATTCCCTTCTTTTTTCCTCATTGTGACTCAGAATTGCTGTCTGGGCAGGGGGCCACCGAGCAGGACCAAAGGTGGGGACCTGTGATGAGCCCAACTTGTTAGGGAAGCCCCACGGCGTGCGTTGTGTGGATTCAGCATGATGGTGGCTGCGGTCTGGGAGTGGAGCGAGGTAAGCACAGAAGACAAAGTTTGCTGAAGTCCTTTCGGGGGAAGAAGCTCGATGCCGGGCTGAGTCTGCAGTTAACGTCGTGATAGTAAGCGAAGCGTTTCTCAGAGATTAGGTATATATATACGCTGATATATATGCAGTGCTCAGACATTTAATTTGCATTGTGTCCTATACTCCTGAAAAGTTGCTTTCAGATTCTTATTGATGTGCTCCCATTCTGGGGGGTACTTGTTCTCCTTTGACATGAATAACTCCCCTGTTCACTCTCAGGCCCACATACCTCTCACAGTCCGGAGGCAGTGAGGAAAAGCTTTTAATTCTAAGCGCTATTCACCTTCCCAGCTCAGGTGAGATGGGGATTGGAAAGTCAGCTTGGCTTCGATCAGCGAGGCTGGCCTCCTGGCTGGCTGTCGTGGGCTCCCTCGATTCCTTCTTCAGGGTGCCCTCGTTGGAAGCTGGTGCATTCCCAGGGCATCTGCTACTGGTGGCTGCTTATTACTTGCAAATCAGAGAAACCTGCCAGGCCACCTGTACTCTGGGAGCTCTGGCTATGTCCTTTCTGGAGGCTTTGGAGGCAGCTGTCCCCTGAAGCATAAACGTATTAAGAGCGGGGACCACAGTTTCACACTTTGGTGCCCAAACAGGCTCCGATGCCCAATATTGCTAGGTTGAGTCTGGGTGCCAGAGATTGGAGCGGGGACAGAGATGTGGCCAGGCCCTCCCCTGAGCGCTCATGGTGTCTGGTGAATGTCCAGACAATTATAACAATGTGGGCTGTAGGAAGGACCCTTGGCTGGCGTAAACCGGGTGTCGGGGAGCAACGAGGAAGAGAGCCAGTCCTGATGGGGGTGGGAGGGGACAGGTGAGCTGGGCCTGGGGGTTGGGAGGTTGTTGGGGTGGGAGAGAGACTGCAGGCCGAAGGCCCTTGGGTGCAGAGTACAGATGCCTGCACATCAGAAGGGGAGGAGGGGTCTGGGGTGGGGAGCCGTGGTCATGGTAGTGGCCTGTAGTGGGGGGTCGGGGCTTTGTGGGGCATGTGGCTGGATCTCAAGTGTTTCGTATAAGAAGTGGGAGCCGTGGCGAGTTCGTGTACTGGTGTGTGTGCAGTTGGAGGGAAACCCCCCTGGGGAGACCTCTTCTGAGGCTCCTGTGATAATGAAGACCCTAGGATAGAGCAGATAGGGAAACGGGTATAGCAAGCCCGACTTCAGATAGCTTTGCCCACTCCTTTATTGTAGGGCTCTCCTCCTTTATTGTAGACTCCCGAGATTTAGGTATAAATGTAATCAAAATTTAGGGGCTTAAAAATGCCTGCGTTTACTGAAAACCCACTTGTACGTATATTGAGCTCCAGTATTGCCTGGCCCTGTGTGGCGGATGTTAGGGGTGAAGAAACCCGAGGTGTGGGAAGGCCAAGATCATTCTGGAAGCTTCCACAGAGCCCCTACCCTCTTAGTGCCGGCTCTTTTCCTTCCGGTGCCCCCCCCGCCGCCCCCAGTCTCTAAAGCTGAAGGCAGCTGGGGTTATGAGTGTTTACGCAGGCCTGCACAGGACTCGGTGACGCAGCAGAGAGCCGCAGAGCGCTGGGTGAGTCATCAGACCTTTCCAGACACCGTGGTATTTTGCTGCTCTGAAGGGACGAAAGCAATTAGCTGTTAACGCAGGCAGATGACGCTGGGAGAGTACAAAAACCTTCCTGGCTGGTCTCTTCTGTGCCTCGGGTGTTTTTGTTTTGATTTTTTTAAAGCCATGTGAATTATTTTCTTTTTAATAATGTTTGTTTTCTTCTGATTATTAAAATAATGTATGCTTATTGTATAAAATACATAAATGCATTAAATAGGAAATAAAATGCATGAATTATTTTTCCATTACAGTCCTATTAAGAGCGTTTTGCTTGTGCAAAGGAAACTCAGAGCCCTAGACTTATTTTATTGGAGGGTTCTGTCGAGATAACTCACATGGTTGGTTTGAAAACTGTGCTTTGGGGGCTCTGAGGGCTTCATGGAAATTTTCGGGGGCTGCCTCCAAGGAGGGTGAGCTGGGGGGCTCGAGCACCCTCCCCCCTCGCCCCGCATAGTTCTGCATTATCTGTCTCAGGTGGGCTTCCTCACATGGCTGCCTTGGAGCAAATGGCTCTGTGGCTTATATCAGGATGGGGACTCGGTGATCCGGGCCCAGCCTGTCATCTCACAAGTGAGGAGTCTGAGGCCGTGGGGAGATGTGTCTGGCCTAAGGTGACATGGTGGCTTGGGACTGGTCTCTGTGCTCTCTGACTCTGCATTGCCTTTTAGAATATGCATCAGAAATATTGGCAGACTTGAATGTCGTTATCCCAAGCTATGCCACCATGCAGAGATCCCCCGCAGGGCGAGCAAGGGTCTCTATAGGGCGCGCTTTGGAGGGAAGGGGAGACCTCAGAGCAGCTGGCCCTTGAAAAGATGAAAAGTAAAAGCTCCATCATGACTGTTAGGCACACAGAGGAGGAGAAATTGCTCTGGGTGATCCCTGGTTGTATGAATAATGAGAAGAAATTAAGTAAAGGCCGTGTTTCCTGACACTGATGTATTAGAACACAGAGTAACTTTCTACAGGAAATTGGAACAGGGATCCCTTTAAATTGAATTTGAAGCTGTGAATAGCAAGCCTACATTGGCCTTGCTTGTCCTAAAGCAAGTTAAGTAAGCAGTTTCCTGGGTAGGAGTTAAGTACTTTAGGGATACAGGTTAATGCTGAGGCCAACATAGCACAAGTTAATAAATTACCTCTCCCGTGTGTTGTCTGTGAAGACGCAGAGGAGCAATTTGCTGCCCGCAGAGCTGCACCAGATTTCTCCTACTTGTTTTATTAGATTTTTGGCCCAATACATTTGTTCCCTCTCGTTGGTTTCGTTGATAATAATTACCCACCCTCCTTCCATCTCCCCACGGATCACTTTCGATTTTAATTGTTTGCAGTAGCTGAAAAAGTTTACCATTCTAGAAAACAAGTGTTTTAAAATAAGAACAGTCGGGGCCAGAGCCCTTCTGAATTTCCAGAGGGAGATAGTTAAAGCTCTGTTTTGAAAGGGATTTTGAGGATGACAGCCACTGAGATCAGGAAAAAGAGCCGACCCCATCAACCATGTGAGGCCAATCCCTGGCCTCAGGGAGCTGCTTCCTGGCGTTTGGAGCTGCTCAGGGGCCTCCCAGGGGAGGATGGAGGCCAGAGCACACGGCCTCCACTATGCTGCTCAGGTGTGGGCCCAGGGGAAGACAGCCATTGGTAATGGCAGCCATACTCATTGAGGGCCTCTGGGGTGCCAGACACCATGTGGGGCCGCTGTACCTAGCTCACAGTCTAATAACTTAATTCATTTACAAGGTAATTATAAATAGCAAAGTGCTCTTTACTGGGAAATAGAGGAAAATGGCCAGTAGGTAGGGGAGAACCCATGGAAAGACAACATGGAGGCTGAGCTTGGAAGTGTGAGGGAAGGACTCAGGAATGAGAATGGAGGGGGCAGGGCAGGCGGTGGGGCACGGAGGCTGGGGCTGGGGGTTGGTGTGGCAAGAAGGGAGACAGATGCAAGACCTGGCTCGCTCGTCCTCAGGTTCTCCTCAGACGAGGTATTTCCTGTATAGTTGAGTCTGTTGAAGTTTCTCAAATTATAGGACACTCTCTTAATTTTGGGCCACAAAGTTTAAGCAGATCTTTTGATATTTTGTCTATCACTTAATTTGTTCCAGCCCATCTCTCTCTCTCTCTCTCTCTCTCTCTCTCTCTCTCACACACACACACACACACACACACACACACACACACACTTATACACACAGTCTTGATAAACCATTTAGCAGTAAATGCATCTGGAAGGCCATGTTGCTTTGTGCTGGGGTTGGACCCCAACTTCTTAGCTCTGTGATTTTGGGTGAGCAATCGCTTGGTGCCTCAGTTTCCCCATCTGTAAAATAGAGACAGTGGTGCAGAGGGTCTCAGTTTACAACGCTCTTAGTGTCACAGTAACGTCTCCCACCTTTCTCCAGGCCAAAGGAAGCCCCTTAGTGGTCCTGTTTACTAAGGAGTTTGGGCCAAACAGCTTAAGTATTTGTGTCCTAACAGCTCGGCACCTGTTGGACACGCACAAGGTCTCCAGTGTCAGGGGCGGGCCGGGCACTGCCACCCACATGTCCTGTTCCACCTTGATTTTCATGTGATACTTGCTTTTTATCACAGAACCTCTGATGAAAACCCAGCTGTGCATAGATATGACCATGGAATATAGAAATGCAGAATGATCTAACATCGAAACGGTTAACGACCTCAGCTAGCAGTCTGCATGGTGTCAACAGATAGTACTGCGTTTCCTTTAAAAAGTTAAAATATCTCTTCACACTCACCCTGGTGAGTTTGCTGGTGTGCCTTGGGGTGCCTTGGTGCAGAGTTTGGGAACTGCAGTGATGTATACCTCTTGTGGTTTTGTGAAGGTTTAAATGAAGTGTTCATTGCAAATGCTCAAGGCAGTGCCCTATACTAGGTGCTTAGTAACTGCTGGGTTCCCTTTTGGACACGCGTAGAAACGTCTCCTTGGTGTGGTGAATACAGTGATCTCGAGGATGCCTAGGGATGGCAGTGGAAGGACACAGTGTTTCTGCACTTGTCATAATAGGTGATTCTAAATATGCCTGTGTGTAAGTTAATAAATTAAATATAAATATAGATATTTGATTATTTCCTCAGTATCTCTACAAGTATATATGTTCAAGATGGCCTCTCTCCTTTTCGTTTTATTTTTAATCTTCTCATTGGGAAAATGAGGGAGTTCCCTTCAGTTTGCCTTAGGTTTGGGATATTAGCAAAGGGGAGAGTGGTGTGAGTTGAGGTTGGTGACTTAGGCAGGAACCAGATTGTGAGAGGCCTCGAAGGACACGACCGGGCCTTAGGATTTTGTTTTAGTTTTTAATTTTTTTGCTAGGCACTGTTTTATTCATTTATTTATTTTTTTCCTTTTTTTTTCTTTAACTTTTTATTTTATATTGGCGTATAGTTGATTAACAGCGTTGTGATAGTTTCAGGCATACAGCAAAGTGATTCAGTTATACATATGCACGTATCTCTTCTTTTTCGATTCTTTTCCCATTTAGGTTGTTACATGATATTGAGCAGAGTTCCCTGTGCGGTACAGTAGGTGGGATTTTATTCATAATGAAGTAGAGAGGCTTTACATTTTTAAAAAAGTGAATTAACTTTTTTAAGGTGCAATTTACATGTAATGAAAGGCGCCCATTTTACGTGTTGCTGTTGGAAGAGTTTTGACAGATCTGTACGCTTGTGCAGTCATCCGCCCCTTCTGCGTCATCAAGATACGGAACATTTCCACGACCCAGAAAGTTCCTAGTGTCCTTTATCAGTTACCTTCTTCCTCCTAACCCCAGCCCCAGGCAACCATTGATCTGCTTTGTTACTATAGATTAGTTTTGCCTGTTCTAGAATGTCACGTAAATGGAATTATGCAGCGCGTAATCGCTGTGTCTGGCTTCTCTCACTCGGTGTGACGTCTCGGAGGCTGATCCACATCGCTGCGTACATCAGTAGTGCATTCCTTTTTTCTGCTGAGTAGTACCCCATGGCATGAAAATGCCACAATTGGTTTATCTGTTCTTCTGCTGATGGGCGTTTGGTTTGTTTCCAATTTGGGGCTATTAGAGTTAGGACTCTTATGAACATCTGTGTGTGGACATTTGTTTTCGTGCCTCAAGTAAATATCTAGGAGTGGAACTCCTGGGTTGTATGGTCATTGTACGTTCAGCTTTGCAGTACCCCTATCTTGAGCAGGGGTGCGACATATTACCTGTGGGCATCTGCTGTGCCGGACCTGTGCCGACACCAGCTAAGGGAGGAGTGCTTTAGCAGGACACTTAACACATGCTGGGGGCTTCGAGTTCCTCAGTCTCCCATCACCCAGCGAGTCCCTGGGGAGGCAGAGGACCTCAGGCCTGCAGAGCTAGAGTTGGAGCCATGTTTGGGGCCAGGCTCTTTCCCACAACCTGGGTGACTTGCCCCCAAAGGGCCCGAGCCTCCAGGCTGTGGCTCCAGCCCCCCTGGCCCTGGCCCTGGCCCTGGCCCTGCCCCTGCCCCGATGCTGCTGTGAGCATCTCCCTCCCACAGGAAGGAGAGCTGTAAGCATTACCTCGTCCTGCGGATAGGGGTGCTAGAGACCGAGCCTTGTGCTGGCTGCGTCTGCCTGCGAGGTGGGAGAGCGAGCCTTTACCTCGACGCTGCCTGGTCTGTCTGTGTGACAGACACAGAGCCGCCGTCGCATTTTCTGCCCGACTTCTCTGGGGCCGCAGTGACCCTGAGCTGTTCCTGGCCGCTGCCATCTACCTTCCACTGTCTCTGTGATGGTGGCCTTCTCCCCGCGCTGGGCCCCGACACTTAGGCTCCGTGCACGTACTTTTAGGTTGGCACGAAGGTCACTACTGAATCCCTCACATCCTGCTTCACTGCCCGTGACTTTGTACATTATGCATACAATGACGGCCCTGCACTCGCTTCCCTGCATCTATTAAACGTGACGACTTGGAGCAAAATGGTGCCGTAGTCCCAGCCACGTGCGTAAAAGGCAGGATGTGTGACTGGGACACACACTGGGACAGGCCTAGGGGTCACCGCAGGCCGTACTGAGTGGAAGTCTCCCCCCTGCCAGCATCACCCACGATGGCAGAGCGGGCCGGGGAGTGGTCTCCACGCCGCAACTCACGTGAATCCCGTCCCCTCTCCTCTGTTTTCTCACGTGGGACCCCGGCCCTGAAATGCCGCGCTCCAGGGAAGCTCTGTTCCCCTCTCCGTGGGGGCTTCCTCTCTCTGGCTTCCTGGTGTCTCTCACTGCCTGCCCTGTAATGTGATCTTCTCAGGGAGTCTTCAAATGAACAGTTTTTAGAATCGTCAAAAGCTCTGTTGGGAAACAGAAAAGGCTATTTCACGGGAAGATGGTGCCCTTTTTAACTATAATTAGGCAATTCACAGGGGTTTCCAGTACAGTCCAGCATCTTGCCTGGTTGAAATTCGGGGAAAATTCTATGGTAATGTCTTTGGGGATGTCATAGTCTTTAACACATTAACAGTTTAATTTCTTCTTGAAGGTTTGGCAGCCTGGTGTTTTCATTTCGCAAGCCGAGGTAGAGTTTTACAGTCATCCCCATTAATATAATGACTGTAATTGTGAGCAAGTCGTTTCAGACACTGACATCAGGAGCTGTTTTTATAGCGGGAGGAGATCTCAGGTAAGAAGGTGGAGCCTCACGTCCAATCTCCCACGATATGGCAAACACAGGCGGTTCACATCTCTGGACTAGACTTTGTATTTTGGGCCGGGGATGTAAATGCCCTGAAATTCCTTCTGGACTCTTTGTGTCAGGTTGCCCCGCGCCCTGGGGTTGTGGGAGGATGCACCGGGGAGGGGGCAGCACCCACCGAGTCCCACGAGCGCTTCCCTCACCGGGCTGTGTTGCCCAGACCTCTGAGGGCACCTGGCGGCCTGGAGCTGCCATCTTCTGGGCAACGAGGCTGTTACTCCCCGCCCCCCGGCCCCCTGCACCCCTCCCCTCCGCACGCATCAGGCCCCGGCCGCTCCCTTTCCTCTCAGCTCCTTTTGCTGGCTCGGCCGTCCCTGCCCACAGCAAATAACGTGGGTTTTGTGTTTCACCTTTCCCTTGTGAACAGATTTTTTACAGTTCTGTAGGTATTATTCATATATCATTTTGGATCCTGTTTCTAAAGCTTAATGTCTCTCCCTCTTTTTATAGCCTTCCAGATAGACTTCTTCTTTCACGTGGTTGCACCACAGTTTACTAAATTGTGTCCCTTTTGCTGAACATTGAGGTTTGTTCCAGCAGGTTTTTTATTGTTGTTTTATAGGCAAGGCTGCGGTGATCATCTTTATGTACATAATGTTTAGCTTCTGTGTAGTTATTTTCTTGGGCTTGGTTCCTAGGGCTGGAATTACTAGCCAAGACTCGGATCAACTTAAAGAAAAACATACAAATTTTCTTATCATGGTAACAGCATTTGGAAAATAGGAAAAGGTAGAAAAGGGAGAATAAAGATGGCCAGTTGTCCCCTCACTTGGAGTTTGCACCCTGTCGACTAGGAGTGCCCTAGGCTGCACATAACAGGAAACGCCCCCCCTGCCTCCCCAGGGCAGCTCAACCAGGTGGAGGCGCGTGGCTCAGGGGACAGGATGCTCGAGGGGGCCCGTGGCTGGCTCCTGGGTACCGCTGAGCCGTTAGAGGTGCTGCCTGTTCTCTTCCACCCCCCGTCCTCAGTGGCTTGGCCGTGGTCCACAGCCCGCTTCCTCGTCCTCTGCTCAGCCTTCCCCATGTAGCAGCTTCCTCCTTGCCTGGCTGCAGCCTTCCCCACCCCTTCCTCTGGATGAGTCTTTTGGTTTCTGTCCGCTTCTGCTCCTCAGACAGACCGTCTCCGTCTCCTGCATTTGGGCTGTTATTATAATGAGATATTTGCTGCTGTCTTCTGTACCTTCTGCATTTGCAGCTGCCTGTGTTTGTGACATACCGTTTGGCCAAAGCTGCAGTCTTAACAGTGCCGAGGCAGAGAAGGGGGAGCCGTGCGCCTCAGGCCGAGGAAGGGGCTCGTCTTTCTCTTTAGTGGAGTTGTCTTTCATCCTGCGTTTTGAGGCCTGCCGAGTCCCTTGGGTTAATTAGCGCATCTCCTTTGCTCTCTGCTTGGCTCCCATGCACCAGGGGAGGGAATGCACTCTTCCTGCGGCCTGTTGGTTTCTCTGGTCGACCTGGCAAAGGGAAGTCCGTCAAGCACCCACCGCGTGCAGTGGCGATCTCGAGCACAGTCCTTGCCTCAGGGAACTCCCAGGAGAGTGGAGGAATCATCCAGAAATGCCATCACCAGCTTATCATGGTGTAGACCAAGCTGAGCGGCACAGAAATGAGCAGTTAGTGACCTGCTCTAATCCTACAGAAAATAAAAGATAATAAAAGGCTCCCATGGACCCCCACCGGATTTAACTGTTACTAACGTTTTGCCATGTTTGTGTTGGGTCTCTCTTTTTGTTTTGTAAGGAGTAAAATATTACTGATATAGCCAAAGCCCTGCCTCCCTCCCTGGCAATGGCTGCTCTCCTGAGTTTGGTGGATCTGCTTTTGAACTTTACTACATGTGCTTATCCATAAACAACGTGTAATATCGGCTTTGTACTTTAAAGATTTATGGAAATATTACCATGCTCTATATCCTTTCGTAATTCGTAAAACATTATGTTTTTGCAGTTTTTCCATACACACAAACACACACTCGCATCTGGCTGTCTTTCTGGATTATTCATTTTTAACTGCTGTGTACTGTTCCACAGGATGGACTAAACTATAGTTTGTTTATTCATTCCGCTACTCGTGGAAGGTTGTTTCTCGCTTTTTATCTCTTGCAAACAATATTTCAGTGAATGTGTTCCAGTCATCCACTGCTGTATAATAAAGCACCTCCAAATTTAGTAACTTATAACAGGAATGTTTCTTTTGCTTGTGAATCTGCAATTTGGGCCAGGCTTGGTGGGGAGAGCTCATCTCTGCTCTACTTGGCGTCATGTGGGGTGGAGTCATCTGAAGGCTGTGCGCTCACATGGCTGAGGGTGACTCTGGCTGCTAGCCAGGTCCTTGACTATGCTGTTGCCTGGAGTGCTGTGGCCTGGGCTTCCTCACAGCATGGCGTCTGGTTCTGTGCGCGAAAGAGCCAGACCATAATGGGATTGCCTTTATGATCTTGGCTCAGAAGTCAGGAAGCGTCCTGTTTGCTGCATTCTGTTCGCTGGAAGCAAGTCACCAAGGCTGACTCCCATTAAGGCTGAGAGGGATTAGGCTCCATCTTAACGGGACAAATGTCACAGCTTTTAGAGCTGTTTTAAAACCGACAGCCTTAGATATGCTTCCTGTACACACCTGGGAGAGGCTCTTGGACCCCTCTGGGTGGGCTGACAGGCCTTGGCGTGTTGCCCCTTTGGCCCACCCTGATGTTGCCAGATTGCTGTCCTGGGTGTTTGTTCTCCTGACGCCACCACGGCACTCGAGAGTTCCATTTCTTCACACCCTCTCCAACCCTTGCTGTTAGGGATTTTGAGTTTTGCCCCTCTGGTGGGTGTGAAACAGGATCTTGTTGTTTTAATTTGTCTGTCCACCAGTGAGGCCAAGCGCCACACTGCCTCCTGCGATGGTGTCGTATTCCCTTTCCCAGCTGGTTGCCCTAAAGAAGACAGAAACGTCAAAGGGCTGTTTTTTTGGCTTATGATGTCAATTTTTCAAAAGAGAAGTGGTGAGTATCCCACAGAGGTTATTGAAAACTATTACAGAGACCTTGGAGTTATTATTGGTTTGACTCACTTATGAAAAAAATATGATCTCAGTAACTGCAGGCTGAATTTGTAATGTGATAGATTTTCATTTAATCTCTCACCTCTCTATAATTTGCCCAATTTAAAAATGCCCTGAAGCTTGCTTTCTCCTTGTCTGGGAGTCCTGTTCTTGCTATGTGTTGTCACAATAATAGTAATAAGAAATGATGCCAATGTGAGTCTGTCTTCGAGCCTTGCTGTCTCCTTGGTCTTTTAATTACTTCTGGTACCGATTCCCCCACCCTGGTCTCCTGCTAGAACAGCGTGTACATGAAGCTTCTGGGCAGAAGGCCATCCAGGACGGGTAGCCATCGGGGTTGGCAGGCCCCAGGTTGGGAGGCTCACCATGACCCCCAGGCTGGGTTGGGGTCCTCCCTGGGCTGCCTGGCACCCCACTACTCAAACACACCTTGCTTAATGACGCTGTGAGGTCCAGAGAGGTCCAGTCTATCGCCTTCAGAAAGCCTGGCACCTGGGAGCGTTCAGGAAATGCTCGCTGAACCAAATAATTCAAAACGCTCGATTATTGTAATGACCAGTCTGACCTACTGGCTTCTCTCCCAAACATCTGGAAAATAGCCACATCTGATCACGAGTTTTAAAATGAATCCCTAGGCCTTCCTTGAAAAGCGAACTTTGGGCTACTTTTAAATTTAATCAGGTTCCGTCTGAACACTCTCTCCGCGGCTTGCTGGAGAACATTATCTTCTCCGCCGGCCTCCTAAGGGGCGCTCGGCTTCTTATCTGTGCTTAGAGCCGGAGCCTCTGTGCCGGAAATGAGGCCTCGTCTGTGTGCTGAGAGCTGGCTCAGATCCTCTGCAGACGCTCTGGAAGCAGCCTCTGCCTCCAAACCAGGGCCCCCGGTGAACCGTGCATGCCACTGCCTGAAGCTCCTAGGTCGGGTGCCTGCAGCGTCCTCATGCCATCGCTGCTGCCTTGCTGTCCAGACCTTGCAGCGGGGGCACAGGTCACTGCAGGAAGCTCAGGGGAGCTTCTGTGCTGGCCAGGCTCCGTGCTGGTCCTGGGGAGGCTGGTGATGGGTGATGGCCAGCCAGGACTGTCAATGCTGGTCTCACGGGGCTTGCCCTGTACCAACTAGAGTGGGTATAAATGAAGAATTCATTATCTGTATTTTTCAGGGGAGGAAGGCTTTGTGGTGGTTCGTTCGCTCCTACGTGGAGCCGCTGGGTCCTATTTGGGTTCTACTTGGGCAAGGCCTCCTAGGCTGGGGGGGGTGGGTGCCCGCAGCTCAGGCACTCCCAAGACCATCCCACTTCCGGGGAGCCAAGTTTCAGAGCCTGTGTTTTCACACCACATTCCAGGGGCCAGCAAAAGTCTAACAAGGGCAGGGCATTAGCTCCATTTTTGTGACAAGTTTGTTCACGGCCTAACAGTTTGTATCCCGTGTAAGCAAATACAAGTACCTGCTGTCTTAATTAAACTCAGACCTCATTTGCATAAGGGGAGTGAGCAGGGCATATCCTTTGCTGTTGGGGACCTACCCACTGACCCCAGGGCTTCCTTATCGGATGACCCAGGTGTGACCTGACTGTGCTTTGCCAAGGGGCCCCAACCTCCTGTGGGTCTTGAAGGCGAGGACCCTCGCCGTTGCTTGGCATTTGGGCCGGAGCATCCTGGGCCCCGGGGTCTGGGGCCTGCGTTCTGGACAGCCCTTCCCAGCTCGGGTCTTGGTTTCCTAGTCTGTGAGATTCGTGGGTTGGGCTGATTTGGGGCTCCACCCAACAGCAGCTGATGCTGTCACCACCTAGAGGGCACCTGCGATGGACCAGCCTCTGCCAGGTACCTTGCAGTCACGCAGGGCAAGAGTTTAATCATTCATCGCCCTGGTAGGGATACGTAGGTCCAACAAGGTGATACCTTGCCCGGCACACCCGCCCCTCCTGCCTGCCCCTCACAGCGAATGATCCCACCTCCTGCTTGGTTGTTGGGTGAAGGTACAGATGTTGCCGTGGGGTGCACAGCTAATAATTAGGGAGACCAGGATTTGGACCCGCATCTGTTAGATTCCAAAACTTCGAGGTGTGATGGGGAATGGTACCCAGGCCAAAGCCCGCCTTGTGTATTTCGAAGGAAGCGTCCCTGGCAGCCTGACTCGGGTCTGTGTGAAACCCATTAGGCAGTGCCGTCCCACGCTGACGACGGTGGGATCCGTCCCGTGTTGACGCACACTCGGCAGGCTGTTATGAAGCCCTTGGCAAGTTTTTGTTTTAAAAGAGTTCTCGAAAATGACAGGTGTCATTTCGGGGGTCTTTGTTAATCTAACAGTGTTTCCTGGCTGAAATGTGTGGACTGTTTACCAAAGTTCTTGCACGTAATGAGCTCGGGGCAGAATTAAAACAATTCTGGCTTGTCTCAGGCCCGGTGTGCAGCCGGAGAAGCCATCTGGGGGAAGGAGCCCTCAACACGAGCCCAGGGCTATCCGGGTGGTGCCAGGGTTAGACCTTGAGGCTGCCGAAGGCCCCGTGCTAACATTTTCACCCCAAAGTGGACTTGCATCAGCACAAAGCAGTGCCCGGTTATTCTCCACACAGTGTCACTGCACATATGCATTCCACGGCTTCGCATGGCGTAGTTTAAAAAATTAATAGACGAGCCTTTATTTCTCTCTCTGTGAGCCAATGCTTAGAATTAATTTTTTCTGGCCCACTAACTCCTGTGGTTAAAAGTACAAATTAAGCTTTCTGGGAGAATCCATCACAAAATTATTGAAAAGTCAGTGTGGGGAAGATAATGGGCCCTGTATTGGGTTATGTCTGTGGGGTTATTGTTTTCTGCAATTACACTTTTCTTTGTATTTCTTCTTTTGTGCTTTGGGAAATCAACCCGAGAATGGTCTTCCAACTCGGAAGAGTTATGGGCTATTTTTCCCGAATGGGATTGCCCTTCCCGAGAACAGTGGGCATCTACTTGACAACAAGTTATAAATTTGTGCTCCAAGTTCTCTGAAGAAAGCATGAATCTTAGACAATGGTGCTGTGGCGCGGTATTTCAGGCGGGCGTGTAGAGGTGTCAGAAGTTATCAGTAAAGTCCTCAGGCTCCAGCGTGTACCCAGGCAGCATTTGTCAAGCATTCTGTGTGGACTTTGTGTGGGATTAGAAGGTGGATTACAGCGAGTTCTCCAGCATTTCTTGCCCTGCAACTTCCCTGTGCCCCAAAGCCCATCCTAGAGCGTGATCCGCTCGAGCCCCAGCCCTCTGGGGGAGTGTGCCCGATCCACGCCATCTGTCGGCCACGCTCACAGCATCTTTCCAGTTCCTAGACCCTGCTGGGCGCCAGGCGTGGGGCCGGGCAGTAGAGCACACAGAACGCAGGTGTGCCCTGCCCCGGAGAGCAGCTCCCCTGCCAGGTGGGCCCTGTGCCTGTTTCCCGCTCGTTTCTCTAGTGGCAGCTACTGAAGTTGCAGGCAGAGGGGCTCAGAGGTCCTTGATCACTCCGAGTCTTGCTTCAAACCATCCAGAGGTGCCCCTCCATCTCCAGAAGAGAGTCCCGATTCCCCCGTGCGCCTCTGAGGCCTTCTGGGGCCTTCCTCTTCCCTTCTGCGGTTTCATCCGAGTAATTCCAGCTGGACCTTTTCTCAGGGTCCACCCCCCCCCAACTGGGTTGGGTGCCCCTCCCAGCGTGTCCCCACTGCCCCTAATCTCTCCCCTCACCACACTTGTCTGTCACCTCTTGGAATGTGTCCCTTTGGTTAACATGGGGGCAGGGCCGTGGGGTCTTTCTCATGGCTGTGTCCGCAGCATGATCATGGTGGGCGATGCACAGTACGTGCTTTGTCAGTGTTTGTGGAGTGACACACGGTGCCCTGCAGGATGGCGCCGGCTCCGTGGGCTGAGCGTGGCGGCCCAGCAGCTGCCAGCATGTTAGCGGAGGTCTCAGGGAAGGAGCTGGAGGTGGCGTGTAGGTGAAGGATGTGTGCTGGGGTCCCAGTCATCACTTTCTTTATTAAACTGGGCCTATCACTTGACATCCTTCGCCACTGAGGGAAAAATAGCCTGTTTCAAAGTACAAGTTCAGGGGTGTCTGGGCTGCTGCCGCTGGGAGAAAAATGACTCCTGGCGAGAGCGCTGGGGTGGGCGGGGCTGCCGTTAGGCTGCATTGACGGGCTTCCTTCCCGCTGCCCGCTCCGCTGTACCCACAAGGACACTGGGGCCAGAGGGCAGGGGGCGGGGCTGGGGCCCTGGCCGCCTGACTCCTGGTGCAGGGCTCCTTCCTGCTGTTTTTCCAGGCAGCGGAAGGGCCGAGCAGGCAAGAAGGCAGGCCCGTGCGCTGGAGTGGGCGTCTTTGCCCCAACGGCCAGGTGGGTGCTTATGGTGACTCTGCTGATGCCCCACCTGGGGTGGGAGGCTCCTCCCTTTCCGTTCCCAGCCTGGTTCCCCTGGGGAGCGCCCACCGAGGCCATTTTTCCCTCCCGGGGAAACACCTGTTGTGTGCTCCCATCGCGAGATTTGAGGCTGTGCTGTGGCTTCCCAGACGCCGGCTAGAGGCAGGTGGCGTCCCCTCTGCCCCTGGACGGTGAGGGTGGCCTGGGGCCCACGGGCAGAGGGCCGGGACAACTGGGCTCCGGTGTGGGTGGGCTGGTCAGTGTGGAGTGCGCGCTGGTGGGTGTGCGGAGCCACCGTCCCGGCCCCTCTGGGCTCCGTCCCCTCGTCTGCGGAGGGCTGGCCCCTGAGCTCTGTGCCTGTCGAGGGGAGCAGACCCCTCCGTGTGGTTCCTCCCGGTGCCGTGCCCTGCCTGCAGCTGCCCCTGAGCGGAGCCCTCTCACTTCTCTTTAATCAAGTGGATGCACGTGTATTTTGTTTTTTCAATCTATAATACGTTTTTCAAAAGTACCGCACCTTAGTTTTTATTCTACTTTGAATGTAAGTTTAATTTCGTTGCACATTTATATTTAAAAGCTCATATGTATTAATTTCACGATACTGGTTTGCTTTTCTTCTCACCTTCGCGAAGCAGTATTATTGAGCGTTCTCCTTCCTCTCTGGCACCCGCGTCATCACGATCCCCCAGGCCACTCTGAGACATCTAATAGAGTTTTCCAGAGCGTGGCAGCTTCACTTCCACCTAAGCCATTTCAGTTCCTGCACTTATTGAATCAGTGAACGGTGCTGTCACTGGAAGCTTTTTACCGAGCCGCAGGTGCTCATCTGTAAAACTTTTGGACATTTTGTTTTTCTATTTGGCACTTTGTGGACGTGGTCCACCCACCTTCTAGAACTCTGACCTTCAGCTGGTCACCACTCCCCCTCTCCTTGGGGACCAGGGAGGTATGGGGGCAGGGTAGCACAGCAGAGGGAAAGGGGGCCTTGCGTACTGCCACCGCTTGGGGCTCACAGGAGACCTACCTACTAGCAGGTGAGCAGGGCCCAGAGTGAAAGGAAAGAGATGGAGCCATCCCCTCAGGGTTCAGGGGCTCGAGTGGTACAGGATACAAGTCTGTCTTCTTATAGGACAATCCACTGTTTATCTGCAAGATGCCTTTTTTTTTTTTTTGCGGTACGCGGGCCTCTCACTGTTGTGGCCTGTCCCGTTGCAGAGCACAGGCTCCGGACGTGCAGGCCCAGCGGCCATGGCTTACGGGCCCAGCCGCTCCGCGGCATGTGGGATCTTCCCGGAGCGGGGCACGAACCTGTGTCCCCTGATCGGCAGGCGGACTCTCAACCACTGCGCCACCAGGGAAGCCCTGCAAGATGCCTTTTATAAACAAGGTTCCGGTGGCTTGTGGGGAGGCCTAGGCAGTCCTACACATACAGCTTCTAAGGGCCTCAGAAAATCAAAGATTCAACCCAGTGTTGTATGTGAAATGCCATGTCTTAGTCTGCCCGGGCTGCCATGACAAAATACCACAGACTGTGTGGCTTACACAACAGAAATTTATTTTCTCACAGTTCTGGAGACTAGAAATCCAAGATCAAGGTGCAAAGGGTTGGTATCTGGGGAGGGCTCTCCTCTTAGGATGCAGACGGCCACCTTCTTGCTGTATGCTCACGTGGCCTTTTCTACTGCATGGAGAGAGAGTGAACAAGCTCTCTGGTGTCTCTTACGAGGACACTAATGCTGTCAGATCAGAGCCCCACTCTTATGACCCCATTTTATCTTATTTACTTCCTTAGAGGCCCTGTCTCCAAATATAGCCACGCTGGGGGTTTTAGGCTTCAACTTATGAATTTTGGGGGGGACACAATTCAGTCTGTAATATGTTTCGCACATTGCCTGACACATGGTGGGTGCCGCTCAGTGAACATTTGTTGCACTTGAATCTGAAACGTCTTAGGTAAGATGGAATTTGCCCCAAAGGCTCTAGCCAAATCCTGAAGATCAAGAGGCCCTGGGGAGTGGTGTGTCTTCCTAGGAAGGCACATCCTGAACCTGTGCCCTTTAATCTGAGCCACCTCCAGATGCCTTGGTCTCTGACTTCCTGACCCTCCTGGGGAAGTGGAAGAGTTGCAAGGTTTGACCAAGGTGAGGGGATGATACTAATGGGGCCATATACTGTGAAGCCCAAATTCTTAGTCTGTTTGTTAATCATAGTACCTTATTTCTGAGTAATTAGCTCCAGGAAAGCCAGGAGTTTGACTGTTTCATGACCAGCATGTTAGACAGTGCCCCGCAAAAAGTAGGTGCTCCCTGAATGGATGTTGAATGGGTGTTGACTTAATCGAAAGAGTTTCAGGGTCCTTATGGACCGCCTAATGCTTTCTGCACGGCAACTTCGGCCGAGGCTGGCAGGGCTGCTGTCCCCGCTGGTAGGCGAGGACACAGAGGCGCAGAGGGGACCGGGGACCGTGTAGGTGATCCAGTAAGGAAGCCTGGGCCTGCTGGACTCAAGGGGGCGACGTGGGGCAGGTCCCAGGAGGACCAGGCTGGGCGGGCCTGCACAGGAGGGGCTTGCTCTTCGGGTCCTCCACCTGGCGGCCTGTGCCTTTCTGGTAGGTGGGGAGGGCCCCGGGAGGTGCCCACTCTGAGGTGCTCCAGTCCTCAGCCTGCAGGGACAAACCGCTGGAGAAAGCCTCCCTTCTGGCCTGCCTCGGGTCTCCATGGCCGGCCCGAGGCAGGGGTTTCCTGAGTGAGTGAGTGAGTCAATGCAAGGACACGTTAACCACCCTCGCAGGTTTAAATTGAGGCCATTTCTGCTCAGCTGGTTAACCTGTCACTCTCTCTGGCCCCTGACGTTCATTCTGAGGTGCGTTCTTCTTTTATTGGTGTGGCTGATTACTGCATGACATTAAAATATTGACATGGATTGATTTGGGTATCTGAATCCTTGGAGCTTCAGTTAATAAAACAACTTTTGATAAGACTAGTGGTTTTAAAACGTTTAGACTTAATTATATTTTCTAAAGGATTTTTCTAGACTTATATGACTGCCTGGCAAGGTACTTCAATTCCCTAGTTAACTGAAAGAAATTGGTTTTTCATTTGGTTTTGCTTAATACAAATTAAAAGTCATATATGTTTGATAAAAGTAGTTAAAGGATTATTTATTAAAGTCTCCCTCTTTATGTATTGGGGGGAAAATCCGTCAGAACTGAATTAACTTTGAGCATGATGTGAGGAGAATCTGACAGTTGGAGAGCTGTTTGGCCTGGCGAAAGCTCATTACTGTCTAGAACTCCCTTTTCGATTCTTCCTCCGGGATGACTGCATTTCTTCTTTGAGTTTCTTCTGTGCAGTGGATGTGTCAGCCCATGTGCATCTCACTTTCAGCGTCAGCAAGTTGTGAATTACGACAGTGCTTGAAATGGGAGAGCTGAGGAGAATTCAGGTGTTTTGTTCTCATCTCACTCAGGTTAGGAAGCCTGCCAGAGGCAGCAATTTGAAAAGAAAGAAAGAGAGGAAATGAAAAGGAAAGTATCTTCAGAAACACTAACCGTAAGAGGATATAATGAGTCAATGGATATTACCCCACTTGTAAGAGTCAGCTCCTCTCATTAGTTATTTTCAGAAAGCTTACTGTCACAATGCCAAAATCTCCCCAAAGCATAGCCTAACAAAAGACCTTGCAAATAACTCCATCAAATTTACCAGCCTTCAAAAGAAATCTTTTCTCCTTTCTTCTTCTTTTTTAAGGTTTTGACGTAGTTTCAGCCTTACAGAAAAGTTTTGAGAGTAGTGCAAAGAATTTCCAGACACCCTTTACCCAGATTCCACAAATGTTAATACCATTTTATCCTCTCTCTTTCTCTCTCTCTTGATATATAGATGTACATGTATATACATTCATACATACATACTTAGGTACATTTTTTTTTCTGAACCACTTAAGAGTAAGTTGCAGACTGATGGCCCTTTACCTCTAAATACTTCAATGTGTATTTCTTAAAAACAACAAATTCTCTTTCATAACCACAGTGCATTTATCAAAATCAGGAAAATAACACTGAAACAACATTATTATCTAATCTCCTGTGTATACCTTATTGAGATTTTTTTCAACAATGTCCTAATAATGTCCTTTATAGTGAAAGAAAACTCAAGATCAAGTGTTACCTTCATTGTCATGTCTCTTTAGCCTCCTTTAGTTTACAACAATTCCTGTATTTCACGACATTCACATATTTGAAGGGTACAAGCCAGTTATTTTGTAGACTATACTTCATTGTGGGTTTGTCTGGTGCTTCCTCATGGTTAGACTCAGATTGTGGACGTTTTGGCAGGAATGTCCTAGGGGTGACGTTGTGTCCTTCTCGGTGCCTTGTATCAGGAGGCACATGCTGTCATTTAGTCCTGTTGTTGGAGTTACTGGCTTTGTTTCGTTAGTGTGATGTCTTTCCAGTATCGTTACTGTTTTGCCTTTTTTTTTTTTTTTTGCGGAACGCGGGCCTCTCACTGCTGTGGCCTCTCCCGTTGCGGAGCACAGGCTCCGGACGCGCAGGCTCAGCGGCCATGGCTCACGGGTCCAGCCGCTCCGCGGCATGTGGGATCCTCCTGGACGAGGGCACGAACCCGTGTCCCCTGCATCGTCAGGCGGACTCTCAACCACTGAGCCACCAGGGAAGCCCTGTTTTGCCTTTTGTAACTCAAAAGTATCATGTAGGGAGTAACTTTGAGACTAAATAGCCTGTTATCCCTCAAACTTTATCCACTAGTTTTAGCATTCACTGATGATTCTTGCTGTATCAATTCCTATGATGATGGTTGGAAAATGGTGATTTCTGACTCTATCATTTCTTCCTACTATAAAGAGACCCCCCGCTCCCCATAAGTTTATTTATTTTATAAGAGTGTGGGTTCATGGACTCTTCGTCTAATAAATTCTAATCTTTTTTTTTTTTAATAGAATTGCTGGGATTCTTTCTCCTGTGGGTTTTTTAAAAAAATTATTTATTTTTGGCCGTGTTGGGTCTTCATTGCTGCGCGCAGGCTTTCTCTAGTGGCGGCGAGCGGGGGCTACTCTTCGTTGCGGTGCGTGGGCTTCTCATTGCGGTGGCTTCTCGTTGCGGAGCACGGGCTCTAGGTGCGCGGGCTTCAGTATTTGTGGCACATGGGCTCAGTAGTTGTGGCACACAGGCTTAGTTGCTCCGCGACATGGGGGATCTTCCCGACACAGGGCTCGAACCCGTGTCCTCTGCATTGGCAGGTGGATTCTTAACCACTGCGCCATCAGGGAAGCCCTCTAATCTGTTTTTATCATTGGACCAGTGGAAGCTCCTTCAAGCTGGCTCCTGTGTCCATTTGTCTCCATCATTCCGTGAACACCCACTTACTATTTGGCACGGCAGAATAATCCGGGCTCATCTTGTTCTATCCCTGTCCCATCTCCAAGGAGCTATCTCCAAGGAGCTCTAAGGAGCTCTGCCTTCTTTAGTGGAGAAAGGCATTTAGAAACCAAGATTTGGGTTTTAAGTGTGCTCACCACTGCTGGGGTGTCAGTGCATCTCAGAAGACAGATCAGTAGATGTACACGTTCACATACCCACATATACCTCTATCTAGTTCTTTCCATTAAACCCACGAGTTCATGTGGGTTTCTCTGAATCCTACCCGGTATTGTGGGATTCATTTTGCCCTTTTCCATTTCCATATTTGTGACTTCGTTCTCTAGTAATGTGAAACTTAGCTCCCATTTTCACAACATATTTATATACTTGCTCAATTCGAGAATGTCAAAAAGCCATTTCAGAATTGTTAACCTCTGTAAAAAAAGCCTACTAATTAGAATTCATTATTAGAGCTCTTTTATGCCTTTAGCCTGAGGGTGTATAGTCCAAATGTATTCAGATGTTCCTTGGGCTAAGTTCTTTTTCTCTTTCCCTTTCAGTGTGATTTTGTTGTTTGTTTGAAATACCATTTGGTGCATTTGTTTTTCTTTGTGTTCTATTTTTTCCTTTTCCCTCCCTTCCTTCCTGCCTCCCTCCCTTCCCCCTTTCCTTCCTTCCTTCCTTCCATCTTCCATGTGAACCACTCACATATATATGCAAGTCAAATCTATAAAAAAAGTTCTATTTAGAGAGGTATCCCCCATCCCCACACCATTTCCTCTATCCCATCTGCCCGCTTCCCAGCCCTGCCCTGTAGGTAACCAATCTCATTAGTCTTTGGCTTTTCCTTCTATGTTTCTTTTTGCTCAAATGGGTAGTTTCTTTCTTCTTTTTCTTTCTTTTTTTTTTTTGATGTGGACCATTTTTAAAGTCCTTATTGAATTTGTTGCAGTATTGTTTCTGTTTTCTGTTTTGGTTTTTTGGCCCCGAGGCATGTGGGATCTTAGCTCCCCAACCAGGGATCGAACCCGCACCCCCTGCACTGGAAGGTGAAGTCTTAACCGCTGGACCGCCAGGGAAGTTTCTTTCTTCTCCTCCTTTTTTTTTTGTGACTGTGCCATGAGGCCTGTGGGATCTTAGCTCCCCGACCAGGGATTAAACCCGAGCCCCCGGCCGTGAGAGTGTGGAGTCCCAACCACTGAACCGGTAGGGAAGTCCCTCTCCTTCTTTCTTCACGAAAACATATTCGCATATTATAGATCCTCTTTCACATTTTGCTTTTTTTTTCTTCCCCTCCCACTTAACAATGTGTCCAGTCAGGCCACACCAGTCCCCAGAGCTCCCCTGGTAGCTTTGTCACAGCTGCAGAGTATCCCATTGCATTCTCCTTCCTTTTGGCTATCATTTGGGTACATGAGAATGAACTATACTGCGTGTATCTAGGTGCTGGTAATAGTGCAGTCCTTCCGGGATGTCACCTCGTTTCCACCTGATGGTGGAAGAGTGGCAGTGTGCTTGGAGGAGGAAACTGAGGCTAAGAGTAGTAGCACTGACCCCATGTTATGCACACTGAGCTGGATCCTGGGGTTTGAGGTCAGTCTGTGTGGTGCTGGAGATCGGGCTCATGCACGACGGCTACATTACATGCCCTAGTTGCCCGTCCTCTGTCAGGAGACGGGGATCAAACAGAGGGTGCTCCTAAAAGCAAGGCTCACATCCCTGGGTGCCATGATCCTGGGGGAGGGAGGGTAACCCAGGAGAAATTGTGCATTCCATTTAGAGCTACTTTTCATATCATCATTCTGAAATTTCTGTTTGTGTGTGTACGTGTTTTATTTCTTATTTTTTTGCGGTACGCGGGCCTCTCACTGCTGTGGCCTCTCCCGTTGAGGAGCACAGGCTCCAGACGCGCAGGCTCAGCGGCCATGGCTCATGGGCCCAGCCGCTCCGTGGCACGTGGGATCTTCCCGAAGCGAGGCACGAACCCGCGTCCCCTGTATCGGCAGGCGGGCTCTCAACCACTGCGCCACCAGGGAAGCCCTGTACGTGTTTTATAATGTATCGGTAGAATAGTATTTATGTACTCGAGGTTGTGTGCTCAAAAAAAAATTTTTTTTTTTAATGCTAGTGATAAGTGATCAAAAAAGTTTGGAGGCTACCGAAAGAGTTGTTCTCTAAGCTGTCCTAGAGTGGAAAGAGCCTGGCTGGGCCTTTGGTCCAGAGGTGACTCTTGTGACCCGACCTGTCCCTGCCAAGCGGGGTGAGGAGCTGGGCACTCATTGATTCATTTACTCAGCTCTGCTGGGTGGTGGGTTAATGCGGTGAGCAGTGCATTGCCCAGACCTCATCTAGTGGCTCCCAGTCCACATGGGAACTCCCGGGCCTCTCAGGGAAGAACACGGTGCTGCGGCTCACCTAGGAGAGGCGCCTAAGCGAGATTTGGTGGTTGGACACGTCTTCCAGGGAGAAACGAGTGACAGCGCAGGAGACACCTGCGAGCCTTCAGCTGAAGAGGGGCCTGGAGGAGGGAGAGCACAGCTGCGGGTGGAGTTCACCGTGCACAGATCTTTAATCTCCCCGGGGCCTCAGTTGACTGCTCTGCACCACCAGCCCCAGGGCGAGTCTTCTCAGATGAGTGTAGACGCTCCCAGCCCAGACTCAGGTGTCACCCTTCCAGACTCTTCCTTCTACTGACCAGCCACGTGAGCTTGAGATGTGTAGTGTCTGAGCACGTAACTTTCTCCCTCTCCACTCATCTCATTTAACCCTCCCATCAACATAGCAATTTTTGCATACAGGATCTTGAGGCTCAGGGAGGTGAAATGCTTACGGAGGGTCACACAGCTAGTTGGGGATTGAGGCCAGGTGGGAACGCAGGGCTGATTGCCAAGTCTGGGCTCAGCTTTTCACCACAGACTGCGTGCTTTTTACTTAGAATTCTCCTGAGCTTGAGAACGGGGTTCTGTTTGCTTTAACGCTGCTTTAGTGTTTCTTGGAATCTGTTCCCTCTGTTTATTTTACAGCAGTATAATTTGCAGTAAAATAGTTTTGCACTGAGCTTACATGTTTTAATGGCCTCTTAATGGTGTCTCCATGGATTTGTAGTCAGATACTTTTGTTATCCTAACTTCCTCGCGGCCTGAGCGCCCCTCCAGGCCTGCTGGACAGCTCTGCGACGGGTGCTGCGTGTCTCAGGGCGAAGAGGCCTCTGTGCACTGGGGAGAGGAGAAGGGGACGTAGGTCGCCCGTGCACCTGGGTTTCACTTTGCCACGTCATTGGGTCGCTGCTGGGGTTGATTTCCACCTAACAGCACCTGACCGGGCATCATCTACATAGAAGAGAAAGCCCGAGTCTCTGTTCCCGAGTCCCAGGGGATGTGGAGGGCGTGCACCCACCCTGGAAGCCAGGACGCTGACCCCACAGGGCCTCGGTTTGCTAGGGTGCCCTGCTTGCAGTTGTCCCTGTACCACACCATAGGCTGAACCATCTGTTCTGCCTTTCTGTTTTGGAAAACGTGACACGGCAGTTAGGGTCTTGCCTGGTGGAGCACAGAAGGCCCTTTAGGTCTGCGGCTGGGCCTCAGCCTTTTGGGTCCCCCCAGTGCTTGGCATGGAGCAGGGGCTCAGCACTTGCTCATTGAATGAATGAATGAATGAATGAATGAAGGCTTGAATGCTGAAGACGATGATAAGAAAGGAGGAGGTGAAACCCAGTCCCGGGGACTTCTGTTCAGGACGAGCCCACGTGTTGGCCTTGCTCCTGGGACAGTGTCCAGCTACGGAGAGCGGGTCCCTCCATCTCTACCGCCATCCAGCCTCAGCCCTACTTTCTTCTTGGCTTCAGCAAGACCCACCTCCGAGGTACCAGCCGGTGCTTGTCGAGGGCCGAACCTTGCTGTTGTGGTGGTGTCGGCACCCAGTACGTGGTGCTCGTGCACTAGGGAAAGCTACCCAAGGCTGGGCTCGTACTCCCGCTCTGGTGCTCACTAGCTGTGTGGCCTTGGACCAGGTGGTTGCCGAGCTCTGGCACCTCAGTGCCCTTATCTCGAAGTGGGGACAGTATGTCCCCGTTTGCAGAGAGTGGCTGTGGGGACTTGGGATGCCGTGTGTCCTGCCCAGCACCCAGACACGCGGACATTAGTTGCTGCTGTCATTACTGTTGCTGTACCACCCCAGTGCGATTATCTGCTGTCCCCACTAGCACACTCCCCGCCCCCCCCACCGCGTGTTCACCCACAGCCCTGGCGCGTTAACTCGCCCTCAGTGAGACAAGAGAGACGCTGGCGTCAGTGTGTATGTCTGCTTAGCTGCTCGGAGGCCCCAGCCGATGACTGGGGATCGAGGACCGGAGGGGCTGGACGGGAGCGGCCGCCCTCCCTTTTCCTCGCCTTCTCTTTCTCTTCTCTCCTGACGCACCACACTTTTCTCAAAAGAAAAAAAGAAATGGTTTGAGTCAGGGAGAGAAATCCCCAGGGCCCTGTTTCACACAATTGTCCCATTTCTAAACTTGAGTTAATAAGAATAAACAAAGTAGTAGGACGATTTGCACAGAAGAATATTATTCTGACGATCATGTAAATATTTACGTGTTCTGGCTTTCTCACTTTGTTACTGGTGTCTAATTTCTGAGTCTCATAATGAAGTGTAATTTGGAGAAGATTTGCAAAGACAGGCGCAGCAGTGAAATAATTTGATTTGTTCAGTAAACTTGGTTTCAGTTATTCCTTTTCATCAGTTGTTTTAGAACTGCTTCAAGTTCTTTGTGATTTGACAACCGCTTTTAGCCTGATGAAGATATGACTCTTAAACATTGCCAGGAATTCAGAAGAGGTTTATAATATTGTTGCTTAATAAGAAAATGCATTCATCGGCAGGATATAAAATTTATGGGCTTCAAATGGATTTGAGTTTGTAGTTTTAGCCTTCTGTGCCCCTGCCATTCTTGAGGCTATGAGTAGGGTTTTTTCATTAAGTTAAATTGAATTGAATGAGCTTTTACTGAGCGCCCACTCCCTGCTAGACACAGTCTCCTTAACCCGTGCACTGTCTGTACGGTGGCAATGGGGGGCGAGCTAGCGGGGGCCCAGCGAGGTTCTGCCCCGCGCTCACGCACATCCGGCTGGCAAATCTGGGAGGTGGGATTTGAAGTTACGGCTGAGGCTTATGCTCTTTCATCCCCAGCTGATTCCAGGCAGAGCTGATTAGAGAGAAGAGACAGGTTGAGTGGCTTTGCATATGTCACCTGGTTTAATCTTGTTTAATCTTCTCAACCACCCTGTGAAGTTCAAGTTTGTTACATTTCCTTTACTTTACATCTGAGGAAACTAAGGCTCCGAATGGTGTGGTGACACGCCAGGTCACAGAGCTGGTGAGAGATGGAGCTGGGATTTGAACTCAGAACCCTCTGGCTCCAAAGCCAGCATTCCTTCTAGAACTCCTGCGGGGAGGTGGGGGGAGGAGTGTCTGCATTTCCTCCAGCATGTGGCTGACCGCCTGCTGTGAAAGTGGCCTAGCACTAGTGACTGGGGCACCTTCCTGTAAACCGAGGCAAGGGGAGGTATGGAGGCAGGGCTGGCCTTCAGTTTCCTGGGCACTTTCTAACTCTGTGCCCCAGCCGGGCCATCTGTCCTCTCTGACCCTCACTTTTCCCACCGGTGAACGAATGGCCACGATGACACATCCTGGGTTGTTGGTAGGATTACAGAGAGTATGTGTGAGGCACCTGGCGGTGTGTCTGGCGCGTGGCGGGCCCTGCAGTGAGGAACCCTGCCCTTTAGAGACCTGCTCGCTGCCGCGGCTGAGAAGCTGCCATTGCTTCAGCCCCCGGACTCCTGTGCATCATGGAGCTGATTGCCAGTGGAGACGCGTGATTCATTCGACGGCATTTTGTGTGGCATTGTGCAGCTCAGCCTGGCACAGCACGCCACGTCCACAGCAGGTATTCAAGAGCCATTAGTGTTTATGAAGGTGAGAAAATTGCTGAGATGGAGGGAAGCCATCAAAGTAAGAGCCTTTGCCTGTCTTGTGAAAGTTAACTTGCAAACCTAATGACTGTTGGGCTGTCGAAAAAGTGTCATCTGGGTTTCTCACTGGAGATGGAACTCTCTGGAAGGGTAGTCGGGCAGCCCCTGATTGCTGCGCGGGGGCGGTGCTTTTTCTATGACAGTGAGTTGGAGAAATTAACAGTGGTCTCTGAGGAGCCGCGCTCAGCTTAACCCTTTGAATGGCAAAAGCTTTAAAATGGATCCTGGAAATAGTTGTATATTCTTCATACCCCGCCATGTTTTCTCTGAGAATGAAAGCGACTTTGAATGTTTGAGGTTTTGGTGACAAAGATCCCTCTCCTTCGTAAAGCATGTTGCAGTGGTTGGGAACGAAACCAGCACAGCGTGTTCTGTGCTGTAGGGGAGGCTGAGAGATTCGTCCAAGCCCCACTTCTTTTCGGGGGGGAAACGAGGACCCCGACTTTTGGTCCGTGTCCAGATCTATGTCAAGGAGAGGATTCATTCTTTAGAAACAAATGTGAGTAACAGCCCCTGAGTAGTCATTTTCAAGTCATTCTCTGATAGAGATAGAATGCTTAATTTAGGTACATTTAATGGTTTCAGGGCATTTGGAGTAGTCCCGGGGTGGAAAGCAACGCTTTCCTTCTTCCGTTTCTACCTGACTGCATTCCGCTTTGTGTGTTAAGTGTCGGTTATACCAGGGGAGCGTTTTCCTCTTGGCTGCATTTGCACCTGGCAGGTTGCGCAGGAATTCCTTGATTGCAAAGTAGCTGCTCTCAAAATGCAGACAGGCAGCCGCACTCAGTAGCCTCTTGGCCACGGGCAGCGGGCTGGTGCCAGACACCTGGGTTTGAGTCCTGTTGCGCACGCTGCTTGGCTGTTCTCAGCTGCCGTTTGCTCGCTTGTAAAATGGGGCTAGGATGGGACCCCTCGGAAGGTCCTGGGGGGCACGGAGGCCGGCTAGTGTGATGCGGTGTGTTAGCTCTGCGGGAGCCGCGCTGGGCGCTGAGGGACAGTGGGACAGAAAGACAGGCCCCGGCCCACTGAGGTGGAAGAAGCTCGTGTGTCCGGGGCTGCGCGACACCCACCTTTCCCGGCGACCTCTACCTTCTGGGGTATTGAGAGGCTCGTTCCTTGTTTCTGTTCCCTTTTCTTACGTAGGGAGAGTCAGAGCAGCAATTCTCAGGTCAGATTATTTGGAAGATCCACGTTGCCACTGATTATTTACGAAGGGACAGGCCGGGGGGAGGTAACCAACTCGATTGATTTGTCAGCGAGGCAGCTGGAAGGGTGTGTGACAAACAGGCCAAGCTGCCATTTGGCCAGAGATTGTCAGCGCTGGGGTTGTTCCCCCAGGAGAGCCATGATGGCACATATAATCGACATTTTTTATTAACCCTGAAATGATTAAAGATGCCACGGCTGAATTTGTGTCAAAGTGCCCGGTCCCCGGCATTTTGAACAAGGGCTCTATGTTGGAGCCATAAACAGCCTTGTGTTTACTTCCTGCTCATCGCTTTAATCAAACAAGGAATACAGAGATCTGCCTGATTTGGTCTTGAAACCAAGCCAGGGAGCCAAGGCTCTGCTTCCTGGCTTAGGTTCTCAGAACATTCTGGTACGAGCGTCATGATGGACGCTTAGAAGCACTCTGTTCGTTGACCCACTTAGGCATCAAGCGTTAGCTGAGCTCCTACTGTGTGCTGGGTACCGAGGTGTACAGAGGTGCGGGTTGGGGGCCCTCCTCTCGAGGGAGGTGTCACTACAGAGCGGGGATGGATAAATGTTCATCACTAATTGCGTGACCCAGGCTGTTGGGACCGCGACCAGGGCTGCCCTCATTGCCAGGGGAGCGGGGAAAGTGGCACAGGGGTGATTTGGGTCTCAAAGGGAGAGCATCTCCTCACCAGGCAGGACTCACCTCAGGGGCTTTCCAGGCAGAGGTGGAAGCAGCCGTGCCTGGGGTGAGCGGACACGTGGAGGGGCGTGAGGGGGGAGGGTGAAGGGCACATAGGGCCGCTGGCAAGAGCGTCCCTGCAGATGGGCTGGGGGCTCAGTGGAGAGCAGCGTGGGCTTGCTGCTTCCTCTCCTGCCGCCGAAGTTACTGAAGCTCTGTGTGCTCAGTTTCCTCATCTGTGAAGTAGAAGCAGTCATTATCTCACATCTGTCAGGGCTGCTCTGAGGATGGAATGACCCTGGGGGTAAAGCTCCCGACCAGCCCGAGCCTGGCAGAGGGCCTGCAGGCACGCTGACGGAGGAGGAGGGAGGTTTGCGGCCATGAAGAGTCCTCACTCTGACTCTCTGTTAGGTATTTTTATTCCGATTTTATAGCGGAGAAACCTCCTCATAAGGGGGTTGAGCAGCTGCCCAAGGTCGTACACGGCAGTGCAGGGGCTGGGAGGGTGCAGTGGGGCTCCCGTAAGAGGAGCGGGCCTGTGTAGCAAGGGGGTTAGGACGTGGCCCATCACGGCGAGAGTCGGTTTGTCGCACCGCCCCTGAGTGGAGCAATGACTCGTATGTTTCCTGAGCACCTGCTTTGTGGCCAGCTCTCAGATGGGGGGTACACACATTCACTCAGTCACTGAGCAGTAGTTAGTAGGCACCGACTGCATCCCAGGTATTCTACCAGATCCAGAGTACCCTAGTGGGTACCTGGCGGGGAAAGAAGGAAAGAAAATAAAATTATGACATGTCCAGCAATGTGGATAATTGCTGTTTCAGCCTTGAAATAGTGGGTACGTGTCGTTAACATTTTGTATACTAGCTCCCCTACAGCCCCAGCTAAAGCCCCCTCTGTCGCCCTCCCCCCCTCCC
>NW_020172178.1:6534403-6548718 GCF_003031525.2 Neophocaena asiaeorientalis asiaeorientalis
CCGACAGTACAGACTTAGAAGGAGATTTATCACTTGTGACTTAGACCTGTTGCTTGGGAGCCTTTCCCATCAGTTTAATCTCTTCTCCCTTTTAATCCTGCGGCTGGCAGGATGTTGCAGGGGCAGTAATTTAATAAAAGTATGCAGTTTGTAAAGCAGCGCACATTTGCCAACCTTTTCAGGGAAACCTCCGAGCTGTTCTAGGAACTTGGCGATATTGCAGGAAAAAAAACGTTATATTTAATTTCATCCTTTGGGTTCTGCAGCTAATAGAAGCGTAAATGCGAGCCATGTCTGAAAGCCATTTCTTTATGTGATTCAGAGGATCAGGACGCTGCAATTACCCCGTGTATGAGATTTATGAAAACATTAATGCCTAACGAGAAGAAAACATCTCGGCAAGTTATTTAATTTGAAGTTGCAGGCCTGGCTGCTGGTTCCTAACTCAGACCTCGTGCTCTGCCGCCAGCCCACAGGCGCTCACTGCCCTCTGGCTCGCCCAGGAGCGGAGGTGGGGCAGGGCAAGGCGGAGCTGGGTTTGAATCCCATCCGTCTGTCTGATCCCGAGCCCACCCCTCGCTCCCCACCCCTGCACGGGCAACCTCTTTAGGTTTGTCACATGTGGCAGCTGCATGATCCGCCGGTTAAGAGACACACATTTGAAAAAATGTACGTGCTGCATGCTTTTCCTCTCTCTATTTCGCTTTCCCCTGAACTGACATAAAAAGGAGAGTCACACACAAGCAGATGTCAAAATGACTGCCGCGCTTTGCCTCATCAACTGGAAAAGCCACCGACTGAATTACTCCCGACACCATTTCTGTTTACGGCAGATGCAGAGCCGGAGCTCGGGCTGGGGGCCGTATGTTTTCCTGTTTTTGGCGATGGCTGAAGCCTTAATTCAAAAACAAATTAAGTCCTTTAGCTGTCACTTGATTGTTCCCTCCGATCTTTGGGGATAAATATCATCGCTCCTACCTCGTATCTCTTGGGGAAAAGGAGAGATCCTTTTCCCCAAAGGTTTTCCCCCCTTAATTTTTTTTCTCTTTGCCCAGAACTCAACATTTTTTTTTTTTGACAAAAGCATGCATTATTTAGAGCCTGTCGCTTCCTGAAGTTCTTTAATTACAGAATTAAACCAAAGTAATGACAGTTTAATTTGTTCTTTCATTAATTGGGAGCGCTCCGGGCCGATGTGAAATGAGTGCATTTAGAAAGCATGAGAGGAATGCGCGTTGAGCGATTGGAGCGTGGTAATAATAACCGCTGTCGTGTAACGCCTGGCACTGGCCAAGGGGCTCTTAAAGCATATTCTCAGTTTATCCTCCTAGCCACCTTGAGGAGGGGGTCACGCTTCTCTGTCCTGCAGATTAGATCTGGAGGCCAAGAGAGGAATGACAGGGCGAAGTCCTCCCGGGTGCCCGGAGGGAGAGTCAGGCCCGCACACCAGGTCGGGCCGCCGAGCCCCTGTCCTGTCCACAGCACCACTCGGTCCTCAGGCCCGAGCAGTGGTCTCAGTTCTACAAGGAGCTGCCCACAGGAAGACAGGCACAGCCTGGTGGGGTGTGCCTGAGAAGCACGCACCCGTGCCGGGCTGAATGCTGAGGCTGAACCCGTGAAAATGAAAGGAAAGCTGGGCAGGAGGGGGCTGATGCTTCACCGAGGCTGCTGGTGGTTTTTCTACTTTGAAAGTAGCCATGGGGATGCAGAGAGGCGCGCTTGCAAGCACGGCCCGTTCCGTTTCGTTGTGGGTCAGGAAAGCTGTCCCAGAGAAGCACAGGACCTATGTCTCTCTGAAGCCTGTGGTTCAAGGTGGAACCCAGGTGTGTGGGGCTCTGTCAGGCCTGCACTCCTGGGCTCCACTCTGTCCAGGGCCCGGTCCAGCTCTGCTCCGGCTTAGGACGGGTCTCATCTCCAGCTGAGGCCAAGGCCAGGGCAGCTGCTGAAGCCAAGATGACAGTCATCAGGGCAGCTGCCTTTCCACGGACACACGTGGCCCGGGCATCGTCCTCCTCACACTGGCCTCAGGGTCTGCCAGACCTTTGGACCCTTCTGTGCAGACTTCGGATGTCCCCGTCATGTCTGCAATGGCCCTGGGCTGGGGCTTTGGTTACTGGGCTTCTGGGACCGAACTGAGGGTGGACACTTGGTACCTTCACTTGTGCAGCTGAGCCATCTGGCCCGGCCAGCATCCTGAAGGGAGGCACTCAAGAAGGGCCTTACTGTGTAGGGTCTCGAGTCCTGTTTGCTCCAACAGAGGGTCATTTCGGCAGCAGGTGGTAAAAGACAGGAAAGAGAACAGACGGCTAGTGGCGCCTTCCTTTGTACCTTCTACTTTACCGTAATTCCCTCTGAGCCCCCCTGCAGCTCTGGGAAGCGGTAGGCCTGGCCCCCAGTTTCTAGCTGTGGACATGGCAGCTCAGAGACGTGGTCGTCTGCTCAGGCCATGTCAATAGAAGGGGCACAGCGGGGTTAGGATTCGGGGTGTCTGAAGTGCCCTGTGGAATCGGACCTTGATGTCTTTGTTGCTTTCATCCGGTGTCCCCCAGGCCGCCTGCTTGCTCTCACGGTTCCCAACCCCCAGGACTCTCAGAGCCCCGCGCTACAGTTCTCCTGTGAACTTGGGATCTTATTATTAATGCGTTCTCTGCAGCGACGTCTAGATGAGTTTAGGATTAGAGGATTCAGTTACACTTTATTACTGTTTGCCATTAAAAATCATGCAAATAAGACACAGAATAAAGCAACTTGTATTGTTTCGGACAGCAGACTTACATGTTTACTGCAAGAAAAATGACACCAAACGCCTGCAAGGTGGTAATAAGATTGTACCTCAGAGCTTTCGCTTTGTTGGTCTTTATTCATAATTTATGCCACGACAACTTCCAAAAGAGGTTTTAGACTAGTTTATCATAAAAACTTACAGCACAGCAAGAGGATTTTAAAGCTTACTGTTGTAGAGATGAAAAGAAAGCCTGGAAGCCATGTAGCTCGGGGGAGGGGGTGGAGGCGGCAACACATGCTGTAGCCGGCTGACCTGGGCCCCGAAACTGCCGGAAGCTTCCTGGTCGCCAGAGCTGAAAGGAGGCCTGCTGGGTGGCAGGCTTCTCAGTTTTGGATTAACAGGAAGCTTTCCTCCACCTTCGTTCTCAAGCCCTTGGGTTGCCTTGTTGGGCTTCTGACTTCTCTCTGGGAAGAAGCAGGCACGGAGCCTGTTTGGGAGCATCTGGGCGGAGAAGGGCTGGTGTAGAAAGACACTCTGTTCCATCCTAACCCGAGTGTCGGAGGTGGTGCTGGGGAGCTGTTACCACGCCTTGGAGTTTAGAACCCTGGGCCTCTGACTTGGTGACGGGGCTGCCTGGGCGATGCCAGCCTTAGGGGCAAGGACTTTAGGTCGGCCGAGGAAAAGGAGGCTCAGTCCACGATGATCCCAAGCCTTCAGTTAACCGCTACGTCTGGCACTTCCCCAGCACTGTGACCACCTGGTGTTTCAGCCCTGGGCCCGCCTTCCGGCTGGCAGGGTGGGAAGGATCGACCGAGGCCCAATCAGAGTCCAGAGCAGAAGCGGGCTGGCGTTGTGCACCTGCTCCTGGGGTCCCCAGGGGTCTTCACAGATGATGTGGAGCCACAACAGGTACACTGCCGACGTTGATGATTAGCATCAGTAAAAATGTATAAATTACAGCACACGGTACACACAGTGCAGTACTGGTAATAATGAACTTAACAAAGGACAGCTCGAAAGCTAAGCAGCAGCTGTCCTGCTTTTCCTCTTTCAAAAAAAAAGTTGGAAGCCGCGTGCCGTGTCTGAAAGCTTGTGATCAAGAGTGTAGGAGAGACAGATTGACTAATGGCCAAATGAGCCTTCTGTAATCACTACAGGTATTGCTGACCTCACCTGGCTCTTGGGGGAACTGCTGTTCTCTGATGTGTGAATCCTTGTTGCTGTCAGCACAGGTTCAGGTAAAGGGATTTCTGGCTGTTAAACTCACGGCCAAGCAGCTTCTGTGAATTACAGGCTGTGTGACCGCAAAAATCATTGACCTAAGGGCTATAGACTTATTATCCTGTTATATAACTTTTCTTAATCCTTTAGAATCACTTGTTAGACTTTTACAGGTAACATAATTTTGTGCTCATTGAAGTAATGTAATTATACAGACTAATTCAAGACTATTAGGAATTTTGGGGACACCATTTATACCACCGAATGCATTCCAGGTACAGTTTGTTAGGGAATAGTGGATATTCAGCCCCCAAGAACCCCAGGCCTGGGCGTGAGCTTGGGCGCTGAGGAGGTTTGAGTTAACCGAAAGCTACTGGAAACTGGTCAGTTAGTCCTTAGCTGGCCCTTTTAGAGGCCATTAGACTTAGGGGTTGTTTCTGAGAAATGGACTTGAGACGCATAAATGTACTAGGATTTTATTTTTGGGCACCAGCCTGGAGATATCACACAGATAATTTCTGGGGCGTTAACAGCAGTGCCGGCCGCAGAGCAGGAACTTCTGCTGCTGGTGGGCATGGTGGGCATGCGAGCTTTCCGGGGGGAGATGGGACTTGTTCCTTGTCGAGTGTCAGCAGCTCTTTTACTGTCTGTGAATTGAGCAGATCAGAACCATCTCCTTGTCTTTCAGGAGGGATTTGGGGGTGATCTGGGCCGAGGGGCTCAGCCTGCTACCACCCCAGGTGCGAGTGCTCTGAGTTTGTCTACACCTAATGCAGCGCCGTGGGGCACCACTGGGCGGGTCGGGGAGGTGGCAGAAGCCGGGCCTGCAGAATGACATTTCTGTGGCTTAATGATTTTCAAAAACCATTTGTGAGATTGAGGTAATGTATTTCCCAGGCACAAGCAATTTACTCCTTCCCACCGTGCTGAGTCAGGCAGTTAAATCCTCTTGCTGTGTGCATATAGCTGTCGGCACCAGGGGCAAGTGGTCAAGTTCAAGGCCCCTGCCCTAGCCATGCTTGGCTTTTCTGGAATTGTTGAGTAACTGCTCTTTCGAAAAGGAAGTTTTTAAGAACACTGGAAAGTGTTAAGTGAGGAAAGCAGGAGGCCAAATTGTATCTTCAGTGAGATCCCAGGAAAAACCAAGCATGCAGAGAAAAATACTGGGCGGATGCTGCCGGCAGGGTCACAGTGGCTCCTTCGTCTGAGCACAAGGATTAGATTCAGTGTCCCCTTCTGTACTTTTTCAGTCCCTTACCCACTTCCCACTGCCTAGAGTGGCAACACCTGGCACCCAGGCGAGGAGCACCCCAGGGAGAAGCACACAGATTTGGACACTGGCCATGAATCCTGGGCCCGTTACGTGCACATTGTATAACCTTGGGCAACTCTCTTCATACCTCAGTCTCTTCATCTATCAAATGGCCCAGTTACATCTACCTCAGAGGGGTGCTGTGAAGATTCCATCACTCGGCTCAGCACCTGGCAGTGTGGGGCAGGTGGGGGTCTAAAGAAGTGATAGCCCCGGGCTTCCCTGGTGGCGCAGTGGTTAAGAATCCGCCTGCCAATGCAGGGGACACGGGTTCGAGCCCTGGTCCGGGAAGATCCCACACACCGCGGAGCAACTAAGCCCGTGCGCCACAACTGCTGAGCCCACGTGCCACAACTACTGAAGCCCGCATGGCTAGAGCCCGTGCTCCACAACGAGAAGCCACCGCAATGAGAAGCCCGCACACCGCAACGAAGAGTAGCCCCCGCTCGCTGCAACTAGAGAAGAGCCTGCACTCAGCATCAAAGACCCAACGCGGCCAAAAAGAAATAAAATAAATAAAAGAAAGAAATGATAGCCCTTGTGGGGCTATATATATATATAAGTGCATGTGTTTCTTTCATAATCTTAAAAACATTATAAATAAATAATGGGAGAAAGGAGTAATGACTGAAAATGGAAGAACAAAGCAGTCCATCTAGCTGCACAATGCCACCGACCACTCTGTCCCGACCACGGTGACCACTCTTTACTTGTCTTCAGGAAAGAGGTCAGATGGCAGCCACTGCCACATGGTGCCTCCAGCCCTCCAGGAGGGAAAGCGTGGAGCACGATGGGAACATCCACTGGGATTATATCCCAGATAGTCAGGAGGGTTTCCTGGAGGAAGGAACATCTCAGCTGAGACTGGAGGGAAGAGTAGGGGCCAATGTGGTGGAGAGGGAGGAATTTGCTTCGAGTACAGGGAAGGGCATGTGTAAAGCCACAGGTCGCAAAGAGCAAGGTGAGTTTGGGAAGCCTAGCTAGAGGGCGATGCGCAGGTGAGGTGGTGGTGAGAGGTGAGGCTGGGCAGGTGAGTGGGTGGCTCTCAGGTCAACTGGAGGCTTTCCCGCTAGACTGGGTCCATTTGCAACCCGTATGGAGTCCCTGAGCGTGGCCAGCAGAAGCCCACAGCCAGATAAGGCCTTAAGGCCAGAAGGCTCTGAGCGTACCTCCTTGCTGGGTGTCTGCATGCGTTTTAGGGTGAGGGGCCTGCGTTTTTTGTTTTGTTTTGTTTTTTAATGCATATTGAGAAATCATAATGAGAATGACCACCCCCATCCAAACCCCCTCACGGAGGGCTGGTGAGAACCGTGGCTTTGGTGGGCACTGTGGGCCTGACGGAGCCTGCCCTCAGGGCTGCCCCGGAAGGCCTCTTTGGGGAGCAGAGACAGCCTGGCGCTGGCCTGTGGCGGTTGCCGTGGCAGCAGGACCTGAGTGGCCTCACTTTCTGAGAGTGGTCACCCTGTTGGGGGGTCCTGCCCTGGCTGGCGTCAGGTGGGGTGGGGGACTTAGCTAGGTCTCTGGAAAAGCTGTCAGGAGGTGCTCCCCGGGGACAAGGCTGTGTGTGACAGCCAGGACACCAGGACCCCCCAGCCTGGGCCTGCACAAGGATTAAGTTGGAGGCCACTGGAAATAAGTCAGGCCGTGCTCTCAGGGGCCCCCACTCAGTGACTGCTGCACGCAGCCCGTCCCTGCCCGTGGGTGAAGCAGACACGCTGATCACGAGCCGGCTCCTCCCCCGGCTCAGGTGGCGGATGTCCCACCTCCCTGCCACTACTGTCCCTTGTCCCCGTCTGTCTTCCCTGCCACTCCTCCAGTGGTGCCCCCTCTGCCTGCAGCACCCCACCTTCTCAGCTTCTCTCCTTCCACCTCACTGCCAGTCAGATCCACCCCCAGGTCCTGGTGACGCTTCTCCAAAATGACGTCCAGTGTGTCCTTAGCCCCGGCCTGCTCCCTCCCCTCTGGTCGTCCTCTTCACTGGTCTCCCCACAGGATTCTGGCCTCCTGTGCAGCAGCCAGACTGTTCTTTCAAAAGGAAAGCTGACTCTTGCTTTTCTCTCCTATGTTTAACCCTTCAACAGCTCCCCATCTTTTGTGGAGGGAGACACTTCCAAAGTTCTCCGATCTGTTTTGCCCGCCCCTGCTGCGCTCCCATCCACATGGGGCCCCTGGCCCCTCTGCAGGCTGGCTCTCCCCGCCCTCCCACCTCCCACCTTCCTCAGCAGCCCGCCCACCTCCTCAGTCAGAATTAAGCTTCACCTGCTATTATTATCTCTTGGAGGCCAGCTCTGTTCTCTTAGCACTGTCCCCAGTTGTAATACCTGTTTGTACATTTGCTTAGTATCTTTTTCTTTCATCAGACTCTTGTGAGCTGTTTTGTTCCCCGGAGATTCTAGCAGTGAGCAGTGTTCTTGGCACATAGTGGACCCTGGATAAATAAATATCTGTGGAATAAGCCCAATGAATGAATGAGAGTTGCCCAATTTTCAAAGCCTCTGTTTGCACATCTGTAAAATGGAGGTAACTTCCCTGCTGACCTCGTGGGTCTATCTGTGGATCACATGGTTCCGTAATTTGGAAAAGTACTGTGGAAAGTGACGCACAGAAGTTGAAGTATGATATTATGACTCCTTCTAACCAGGTCACACCCTCCTCTTTCCCTGGGCATTTTTTGAGAACGAGTACTTCTTAGCTTCAAAGAGTGGGGAGCAGTACGAAGCCCCTTTTGATGATCTGGCTTTAGGGTAGGCGAGCCACGGAGGAGAGAGGCCTGCGGCTCAAGGGCAGATGTGACATTCAGCCTGAAAAAGTCCCTAACTGCCCTTCCTGTTCCCCCTGAGGTGGGCTGGTCTGGAAGAGCACCTGGCAGTGTTTAAGTGCGCTCCAGCACTGAGACCTAGAGCATTCTACCTATGTTGATGGGCTGCGGTAGTGCTTAGAAGCTGTGGAGAAGGGGGGACATTTGAGGAGACTAGATGGGCTTTCCAAGAGAGAGAAAAGCTGGTGTTAGAAGCTAACTATCAATAAAACTAACATTGACCTCTGGAAAAATTCTACAATGGATTTATGTTAGAACTCTCGGTTCCAAGTGATAGAACACTCAATTCCTAGTAGCTTAAAGCAAAAAAGTGAATCTGTTTGTTCAAGGGTGACAATGCTGAGGGCTGTTTAGCTTCAGGCGTGGCCGCACTCAGGGGTCAGATGTCCTCATGTCTTTGTCTCACCTTCTCTGTCTCTAGGTGTGCCCTGGTCCCAGGGACACGCCACCCCTGTGGTGGCTCCCTTTCAGCCTCAGGGCTACTGCTTCGCAGCCCCAACGGAGAGGAAATGCTTCTTCCCCTCTACTGCCTGCTGCAGCCCTGGGCTTGTACCCCACTGCCTTGGGTTGTCCAGGACTGGGTTACATGTCCTTTGTAGAAGCTTTGAGCCAGTGCCTCATGCAACACACTAACTGAGTGGGGCATGCGTGGTTCTCCAAGGAAGGTGGGCGCGTGGACACCGGGCAAGCAGTAGAATCCATGGCACTGCAGGACTAAAAGACAGGTGTGCTGCTGGGAGCCAGCGTTCAGTCACCAAAACCATTCATTCTTTTTTGAGTTCTTAGACTCATAGGATCTGTGTATATTGAGGCCAGAGACCAAGTGTATCTTAATTTGGAAAGGCACCTGACACTCATGGGGCCCAGGTCTTCAGAATCTTGACGATTCCATCTCATCCTTATTTTGCAGAAGAGCTGGAACCCCAGGTCCTCCTGGTGCCAGAGAATCTCAGGCTGTTCTTGCGAACATGGCAGGGAGGTGGTGGTGTCTACCATGCGATGGTGTCCAACTAGATGGCCGTGGCTTGTTGAAAAAGAGCACCCAACCTAAAGAATTAATGATTTACTTCTAGGGTGGTGGAGGTTTCTCGTGACCAAAGGGCACGATACTTAGCATTCTTCTTTCCACAGCTTAATAATAAACAAATTGGGTAGCATTTCAGAAGGGAGGTCTGCTTGTCCAAGCTCTAGAGGACTCAGAACCAGGATAGCCATCCTTTGGTTCCTCTGTACATTTGTCCATACGTTTGTTCATCTGTCCGTTTGTCTATTCATCCGTCCCTAAAGGGCTGGCAGTGGGAGGAGGGCTCAGTCTGACTTTGTGTTGTATTAGTCCAGAGAACTGGATTAGGAGCCGTGTGTGGGGCCGCAGAGCACATTGCAGGCGGGAGGTGGGCGAGCATTGATGTTTAAGCCTGAAGGCTCTCCGGCCAGTCTGCCTCGTCTGATTCTCTGCTCCACCTCTCACCGTGTGACCTGGGGCAGATAACCTCTCTGTGCTTCAGTTATCTCAACTGTCAAATGATGTTTATAATAATACCCACCTCCTACTGTGCAGTAAGGATTGAGTTAATTCTTGTGAAGTGCTTAAAACACGGTTTATGTGTAGTACGGTTGAGTGCGTGATTACTGTTACCTGGAGGTAGGAGGTGAGGTGGTATTTTGTCTCAGAATAATGTCCAAGGTTGCAGTGCTCTCAGAAGGGGCTCCAGCTCCTCCTGGAGTCGGGTATTCCCCACCGCTGGATAGGCTGCACCACCTGCTGGGGGGCCTGCAGGCCGCCGAGGGCTCCTCCCCACTCCACAAGGAGGGTGATGACCTCTAGAGCCCCCGCCTCCACTCTCCACGCATTCTTCAGCAACCTCTGCAGACATCTTGCTCTTAATCCTTTTTACGCAAAGAAAACTCTTTTTTGCTCCTTTACATCTTCTGCTGGCATTTAAAACTCCTTCCCTTTGTTCTGACCTCATTGAACGAGAGAATAATTTCTTGGAATTCTCTGTCTAATGAAAATGCTCATGTACTTACAGATTCTGATCAAGTTTCTCCTCAACCTTTACTTTAAGGGAACTTGCATCATTTGGTATAGAAAACATTTTTTTTTTTTTTTTTGCGGTACGCGGGCCTCTCGCTGTTGTGGCCTCTCCCGTTGCGGGGCACAGGTTCCGGACGCGCCAGCGGCCATGGCTCATAGGCCCAGCCGCTCCGCGGCATGTGGGATCCTCCCGGACCAGGGCACGAACCCGTGTCCCCTGCATCGGCAGGCGGACTCTCAACCACTGCGCCACCAGGGAAGCCCCTAGAAAACATTTTAGGAAGCACTTAGGAGGATGGTGTAAGATGAAAATGCTGCCTTAGCTCTCACTGTTTTTGCAGATACCAGCCAAGGTACCCTGCTCTTAAGAGATTGAAGTGAAATTGGTTCAAACTCCTATACCATGTATGCTAGGAATGCTGCAGGCTTCCCAGGCTCTCTACAAGTTTTCCTGAAGCTGACAGGGGTGGGGAGAGTGTTGTGTGTGGGATTATTTCCTTAAATCATTCCTGGCTCCTCATTCATGCCTGCAGTAAATGACATCAGTGTGTAGATCACGCTGGCCTTCTCGTCATCTCTGTGACACAGTGACCCACCCACACAATGAATGCTCCAATCCCCTGACTTTTCTAAATATTCCTACCAGGATTCAGGATGTGGGGAGATTTTTACTGAAATACTGGGGTAGAGGTATTCAGTACTTTTTACTGAAGTACTGGGGTGGAGGTGAGGAGATAGGGTGGCATACTACTCTCCATTACTGCAAACCAGATGCTTAAAATTCGATATTAGATTTGATTTCCAGTAATGAAGGAGCAGTTCCCGTCAGACTAACCTTCCCACAGCTGACAATTATAAACTCTGAACAAAAGCAATAACAAACTACCCGAAGGTATTGGAGCACAGCAAAAAGCAGGCAGACATAGAAGAGGGTCTTCCCTTCGAAGAAGGAAATAGCACTGGATGAATTTCCTACTTTTATGTTTTTCTGCCTGAGGGTAGGCTCCAGTCTGTGCCAGGCAGAGCAGCTAAAAGTCAGATAGAAAACCTGTAGTGTTACTGGCTTGAAGAACCGTAATTTGGGGCAACTACAGCAGCTGGAGAGTGACGAGGGAAATCTCAGACAGGAAAGAGTCAGAGCGGGGGAGCCACAAATTCTGTGTATAGACTCTGCCCAAATCTCTGAAGACTCCTGAACCCATGCATGGGGCAGATTCTAAGCAGTTCAGCTCAGACTAAGACAACTGAATGGAATTTCTGCTGCTGCACACAACAGAGGAGACAAAGTTTGAAATGTGAATAGAGTCAAGTTAGTTTTCCTGTTTTTAAAAAAGTTGATGTTCTTCAGAGAAACATAACAGAATCCAGAGTTTATACAATGTAAATTTTGTAAATCTAATATTTCACCCAAAATTACTCAATATAGAAAGAAACAGGAAGGAAAGAAAGAAACCCACATTCAAGAGAAAGAGTTTCTCTCCAAGATTATCCAGATTTTGAGATTAGCAGACAAGTATTTTAAAACAATTATAAAAATACTCAGGGACACAAAGGAAAATATACACACAATGAATAAAAAGATAGGAAATCTCTGTACAAAAATAGAAACTGTAAAGAAAAAAAAAGGAAAGCCTGGAACTGAAAAATATAGTGTCTGAAATAAAGAGTTTGTGCTTTGGACTCCATTGCAGAATGGAGATGAGAGAAGAAAGAGCCAGTGAACTTGGAGGTAGAGCAATAGAAATTATTCAACTTGAAAGCAGAGAAAAAGAATAGAGGGAAAAAGAAACAGATACTCAGGAACCTCTGGACAATATCCAGAGATATTTGTCTAATATATAATAGTATAGTATGTATAATTGGAGTCTCAGAGAAGATGAGAGACAATGGGGAAGAGAAAACTTTTCAAAGAAATAACGCCTAAAAACTCCCCAAATTTGATGAAATATGTACATTTACAGATTCAAAAGGAAAAAAAAAAAAAAACCCTGCAGACCCCAAACAGGGCAAATATAAAGGAAACCACACTGTGGCATATCATAGTCAAACTTCTGGAAACCAAAGCTAAAGAGAACAATCTTAAAAGTAGCCAGAGAGGGACTTCCCTGGTGGCTCAGTGGTTAAGAGTCCATCTGCCAGTGCAGGGGACACAGGTTCGATCCCTGGCCCAGGAAGATCCCACATGCCGCAGAGCAACTAAGCCCATGCACCACAACTACTGAGCCTGTGCTCTGGAGCCTGCGAGCCGCAACTCCTGAGCCCACATGCTGCAACTGCTGAAGCCCACACGCCTAGAGCCCATGCTCCACAACAAGAGAAACCATCGCAATGAGAAGCCCGTGCGCTGCAATGAAGAGTAGACCCTGCTCACCTCAACTAGAGAAAGCCCTTGCACAGCAACGAAGACCCAATGCAGCCATAAATAAATAAATAAGTTTATTAAGAAAAAAAAGTAGCTAGAGAAAAATGAGTATCATGTGGAAGGGAATAATGATATGAAAATGACTGACTTCTCTCATCAGAAACAATGGAGTTCAGAGACAGTGGAATGGCATCTTTTTAAAAAAAATATTTATTTTCTTTATTTTGGCTGCCTCGGGTCTTAGTTGTGGCATGTGGGATCTTTTGTTGTGGTGTGTAGGCTCTTTGTTGCGGTGCGTGAGCTTCTGTCCAGTTGTGGTGCGTGGGCTTCTCTCTAGTTGTGGTGCGCAGGCTCCAGGGCACGTGGGCTCTGTAGTTTGCAGCACGCGGGCTGTCTTGTTGAGGTGCGCGAGCTCAGTAATTGTGGTGTGTGGGCTTAGCTGCCCTGCGGCATGTGGGATCTTAGTTCCCTGACCAGGGATTGAACCTGCATCCCCTGCATTGGAAGGCAGATTCTTTACCACTGGACCACCAGGGAAGCCCCTGGAATGGCATCTTTAAAGTGCTGATAGAAAAATAAAAATGTCTCAACTCATGATTCTGTATCCTTTAAGAATGAAGGTGAAATGAAGACATTTTCAGATGAATGAGAAGTAGGTGAGAATTCATTGGAAGCAGATGTGCACTACAGATATGTTAAAGGAAGTTCTTTAGGATGGAGGAATATGATGCCAGATAGGAACTCATATCTTTAGGAAGGACTGAAGTGGCTGTCAATGGCAAATATGTGGGAAGATATAAAAGACTATTTTTTCCTCTTAAATTAAAAGAATACATATGACTATTTAAAGCAAACATTTTCACATTGCATTGTGGGGTTTATAACATATATGGGTGGAATACATATGACAACTATAGTGTAAAGGATGGGGGTTGGAGAAGACATTTATGGTTGCAAGCTTCTTATATTTTATGTAAACTGGTACAATTTACTATAAGAAGACTTTAAAATATTAAGCATGACATATATACAATGGAATGTTACTCAGCCGTAGAAAGAATGAAATTGAGTTATTTGTAGTGAGGTGGATGGACCTAGAGTCTATCATACAGAGTGAAGTAAGTCAGAAAGAGAAAAACAAAATACCATATGCTAACGCACATATATGAAATCTAAAAAAATGGTACTGAAGAGCCTAGTGGCAGGGTAGGAATAAAGACTCAGATGTAGAGAATGGACTTGAGGACACAGGGGGCACAGGAAGCTGGGACGAAGTGAGAGAGTAGCATTGACATATATACACTACCAAATGTAAAATAAGTAGTGGGAAGCAGCCGCATAGCACAGGGAGGTCAGCTTGGTGCTTTGCGATGACCTAGAGTGGTGGGATAGGGAGGGTGAGAGGGAGGCTCAAGACGGAGGGGATATGGGGATATATGTATACATATAGCTGATTTACTTTGTTATACAGCAGAAACTAACACAACATTGTAAAGCAATTATACTCCAATAAAGATGAAAAAAATAAAATATTAAGCATGTATATTATAATCCCTAGAGCAACCACTTAAAAAAGGTTAAGAGGCATAGCTAAGAAGCCAATAGATAAAATGGAATTCTAAAAATAGGTATTTCAAAAGAAGGCAGTAAAGGGGGAAAGGAGGAATGAAACAGAGGTAAAACAGAAAACTAATAGCAAACTGGTAGATGTAAATCTGCCCGTATCGACAATTTCATTAAATGTGCATGGACTAAACACTACAATCAAAAGAGATGGTCAGGGCTTCCCCGGTGGCGCAGTGGTTGAGGGTCCGCCTGCCGATGCAGGGGACACGGGTTCGT
>NW_020172178.1:6548853-6551641 GCF_003031525.2 Neophocaena asiaeorientalis asiaeorientalis
ACAAAAAAAAAAAAAAAAAAGAGATTGTCAGAATGGATACAAAAGCAAGACTAAATTATATACTGTTGACAAGAGGTGCACTTCAAGTAAAAAAGAGACAAATAAGCTAAAAGGAAATAGGTGGAATAAAGGGATATCATCCAAATAGTAAGCGTAAGAAGACTGGAAGTATTGTAATACTAACCAGTAAAATAGACTTCAAGACAAAGGGTATTACCAGAGATAAGAGGGACTTTTCATAGTGGTAAAGTGACTAACTCATCAGGAAGACGTAGCAATCTGTGTACCTAAAAACAGAGCTTCAAAATACAGGAAAACGTTTTCATAGAATTAGAGGGAGAGTAAACAAATCCATAGTCATAATTGGAGATATTAACACTCTTCTCTAAGTAGTTGATAGAACAACTAGACACATCAATAAAGATGGAAGATCTGTATAACATTATCAACTACCTTAACTAAACTGACATTTATGGAACACTGTACATAACAATGCTGGGTACAGATGCTTTTCAAATTCAAATAGTACTTCTCTAAGGTAGGCCATGTGCTAGGACATAAAGCAAATATCAATACATTTAAAAAAGCTTAGAGACTTCCCTGGTGGTCCAGTGGGTAAGAATCCATGCTCCAAATGCAGGGGGCCCGGGTTCAATCCCTGGTCGGGGAACTAGATCCCACATGCATGCTGCAACTAAAACATGCTGCAGTGAAAATCCTGTGTGCCACGACTAAGACCCGGCACAGCCTAAAGAAATGTAAATAAATAAATATTAAAAGAGAGTTTAAACAATAGAAAGCCTAGTCTTTGATCACAGTGGAATTAAATTAATAATAAATAATAATAAGATACTGAAAAATAAGAAAAACTCCATAAACATTTGACAGTTAAATCACATACTTCTAAACAACTTATGGGGATTTATGCTTTTGGCTAAGATGGAGTAATAGGGACCAGATTTATGCTTCAATCTTAAATAATTTAAAGGAACAGGTAAAATATAAGGAACAGTGGTTTTCAGGCACTGAACACCAGGTAGTGTAGACAGTGATCCCTGAGAGAGGGGAAACAAAATGGGATGAGCCCTGAGATTGTTGCAGCTTACAGCCCGATGAGAGTTTCTGGACTATAGCACAGGGAGGAGAAACCCAGATGAGTCCCAGTGATCCTCCTGAGTTGAGGAGACAGAGCTGGCATCCAGGAAGGGCAAGGCAGCTAGAGTTCTCTCTAGAGTTCTGGTTCTCAGAATAGAGAACCAGAGACTAGAGAGCTGCCCAGAGAGAGAGAGAGCTCCAGAGCCTACAGGAGTTCCCTCCAAGTCTTCAGTGAAATACTGATCAGCACATGTGTAGGAGGAAGCTCCCCAAGGTGGGGAAAGAGCCACTTGAAAGGAACAGGATGAACAATCCCCAGAGCTCACAGGACCAAGAATACGTCATATTCCCATAAGCCAGAGTGGGAAATCCTTGTAATTCACAAGGGTATTGCCTCAGGAATGGAGTAAAACAGCCCTAGATAAATGCTGCTCTTTTTCCTCCTATCAAAGCTTAGAGACTATCCTGGCAAGAAGTGAACTGTTTCCAAGGAATTTAATTGTGTCCCAGAACAAACCTCAAGACTATTATAGGAATACAAAAAATTTTTAAAAATCCACTAAAGTAAAATTCACTGTCTTGCTTCCAAACAAAGATTACAAAGGCATGTGAAAGAAGAAGAAAAATCTGAACCATGATGAGAAGAAAAATCAATAAATAGAAACATACCTAGAAATGGCAAGATGATACAATTAGTAAATAACGTTATACCAGCTGTTATAAATATGCCCTATATATACAAAGAGGTGGAGAAAAGTATGAACACAATAAGGAGAGACATGGTAGACAGAAGAAAGGTCCAAATCGAACTCTAGAGGTGAAAAAAAAATGTTTTGGATGAAAACTACACTAGATGGAATTAATTGCAGATCATAAACTGTAAAAGAAAAGGTTAGCAAATTTGAAGACATAGTTATAGAAGCTATCTAAAATGCAGCACAGAGAGTAAAAAGCTTGGGGAAAAAATAAACAGAGCACCGTGAACTGTGAGATAACTTCAAGCTTACCCAAGATACGTGAAATTGGAGTCTTCAGAGGAAGAGAGAACAGAAAAAATTATTTAAAGAAATAAAGGCTGAGGGCTTCCCTGGTGGCGCAGTGGTTAAGAATCCACCTGCCAATGCAGGGGACACGGGTTCAAGCCCTGGTCCGGGAAGATCCCACATGCCACGGAGCACCTAAGCCTGTGCACCACAACTACTGAGCCTGCGCTCTAGAGCCCACAAGCCACAACTACTGAGCCCGCGCGCCTAGAGCCCGTGCTCCACAACAAGAGAAGCCACTGCAGTGAGAAGCCCACATACCGCAACAAAGAGTAGCCTCTGCTCACAGCAACTAGAGGAAGCCTGCATGCAGCAACGAGGACCCAACACAGCCAAAATAAATACATAAAAAAAAAAAAAGACAAAGTGTGTTAGGTTGGATAAAAAGGCAGGACCCAATTATACAATACCTGCAAGAAACCTTAAATGAAAAGACACCGGGCTTCCCTGGTGGCACAGTGGTTGAGAGTCCGCCTGCCGATGCAGGGGACACGGGTTCGTGCCCTGGTCCGGGAAGATCCCACATGCCGCGGAGTGGCTAGGCCCGTGAGCCATGGCCGCTGAGCCTGCATGTCCAGAGCCTGTGCTCCGCAATGGGAGAGGCCACAGCAGTGAGAGGCCCGTGTACCGCAAAAAAAAAAAAAAAAAAA
>NW_020172178.1:6551677-6586965 GCF_003031525.2 Neophocaena asiaeorientalis asiaeorientalis
AACTCAACAGCAAAAAAAAAAAAAAAAAGAAAAGACACCAAAGGTTAAATGTAAAAGGATGGAAGAAGATATACCATACTAATAGTAATTAAAAAAAAGAGTGGCCATATTAATATTAGACAAAGTAGATTTCAGAGCAAAGAATATTAGCAGGGATAAAGAGAGACATCTTATAATGAGAAAGGGGTCAATTCATCAAAGGACATAAAACTAGATACTTTGGGCACATAAACATTAAGGGCATAAATATGTATACATCTAATAAGAGAGCTTTAAAATACATGAGGCAAAGCTGATAGAACTGCATGGAGAAATAATCATATATACAATTATAGTTGGAGCTTTCAACACCATTTTTTCAATAATCAATAGATCAAGTAGACAGAAAATCAGTAAAGGTATAGAAGACTTGAACAACACTATCACCAACTTGGCCTAATTGGCATTGATAGAACACTCCATGTAACAACAGCAGAACACACATTCTTTTCAAGTGTACATGGAATGTTTACCAAGATAGACCATATTCTAGGCCATAAAACAAGGCTCAGTAAATTTAAAAGGATTGAAATTATTCAAAGTATATTCTCTAATGGTGATAAGATTAAATTAAAAATCAATGACAGATAACCCAAATATTTGGAAACTAGACAGCACACTTGTAATTAACCTCTGGGTTCAGGGAGAAACTGATAGGTATATTAGAAAGTATTTTGAACCAAATGCAAGTGAAAACACAACATATAAAATTTTGTGGAATGTAGCTAGAGTAGTTCTCAGATGGTAATTTATAGCATTAATGCCTATATTAAAGAAGAAAATTTCAAATCAATGATCTTAGCTTCCACTTTACATACAAAAGAAAGAAAAGCAAATACAACCCGAAGTAAGCAAAAGAGAGGAGATAAAGAAAAAGCAGAAATAACTGAAAGAGAAAACAGATAAACAGTAGAGAAAAGTCAGTGGTGCCAAAAGCTGGTTTTTTGAGATCAGTGGAAGTGATAAACCTTTAGCCACTCATCAGGAATAAAGAGAAAACATACAAGTTACCAATATTAGGAATAAGAGAAGTGACTTAATTACAAATTCTAAAGATATTAAGAGAGTACTAAGGTAATACTATGATCAACTTTCTGTCAATGAATTCTACAACTTAGATGACCTGGATAAATCCCTTGAGAGACTCAAGCAATAAAAGCTCACTGACAAAATTAGATAACTCCAAAGCCTTGTCTCTATTAAAGAAATTGAATTCATAGTTAAAAGCCTTCCCATAAAGAAAACTCCATGCCCCAAAACTTCACTAGTGAATTTTACCGAACATTTAAGTAAGAAATAGGACCAATTTGTTATGGGTTGGATTGTGTCTCTCTCAAAATTTGTATTTCTAAGTCCTAACCCCCAGTGCCTCAGAATATGTCTTTATTTGGAGATGGGATTTTTTTTTTTTTTTTTTTTTTTGGTACGCGGGCCTCTCACCTCTGCGGCCTCTCCTGCTGCGGAGCACAGGCTCCAGATGCACAGGCTCAGCGGCCATGGCTCACAGGCCCAGCTGCTCTGCGGCACGTGGGATCTTCCCGGACCGGGGCACGAACCCGTGTCCCCTGCCTCGGCAGGCGGACTCTCAACCACTGTGCCACTAGGGAAGCCCTGGAGATGGGATCTTTATAGAGATATTCAAGTTAAAATGAAGTCTTTAGGATGGACCCTAATCCAGTATGACTTTCATTTTCTTTTCTTTTTTTAAAATAAATTTATTTATTTATTTTTGGCTGCGTTGGGTCTTCGTTGCTGCGTGTGGGTTTTCTCTAGTTGTGGTGAGCAGGTGAGCAGAAGACTGCTCACCACTCTTCGTTGTGGTGAGCAGGCTTCTCATTGCGGTGGCTTCTCCTCTTGCAGAGCACAAGCTCCAGGTATGCGGGCTTCAGTAGTTGTGGCTCTTGGGCTCTATAATGCATGCTCAGCAGTTGTGACGCATGGGCTTAGCTGCTCTCTGGCATGCGGGATCTTCCCGGACCAGGGCTTGAACCCGTGTCCCCTGCATTGACAGGTGGATTCTTAACCACTGCACCACCAGGGAAGTCCCTATGTTTTCATAAAAAGGGGATATATGAAGACAGACAGGCATAGAAGAACACCATGTGAGTGTGAAGACAGCCATCTACAAGTCAAGAAGAGAGGTCTGGAACAGATCCTTCCCTCACAGCCCTCAGAATGAACCAATCCTGCCTTGATTTCTGACTTTTGACTTCCAGAACTACGAGAGAATACATATCTATTGTTTAAACCAGCCAGTTTATGGTATTTTGTTATGGCAGCCCTAGAAAATTAATACACAATTCTTTTCAAACTCCTCCAGAAAATCAAAGAGGAGGAAGCACTCCCCAACTTGTTCTGTGAGGCCACCATTACTGTGGTACCAAACCAAGAGAAGAAGTAAGATTTAGCAAATCAATCCAACATTTATTTATTTATTTATTTATTTATTTGTCATGACCAAGTAGGATCTGTCCCAGGAATTCAAGTTTAGCTTAATGTTTGAAAATCAATTAATATAATACAGCCTATTGATGAACTATAAAAGAAGAACCATATGATGATCATCTCAAGAGATATAGAAAGAGCTTTTGACAATATCCAGCTTTCATTCCTGATAAAAACTTTCAGCAAACTGGAAATAGAAGATAATTTTCTCAAACTGTTAAGGAGCATTTATGAAAACATAACCTCTAGCATCTTACTTAACTGTGTAAAAGAATGACTGCTTTCCCCATGAGGTCAGGAACAAGGCAGGGGTGTTCACTCACACCGTGTCTATTCAGCATTGTTCTGGGGATTATAGCCTGTGCAATAAGGCAAGAAAAAGAAATAAAAGGTATCTGGATTGGAAAGGAGGAAGTGAACTTGTTTTTGTTCACATATGTGATTGTCTATGTAGAAAACTCTTCTGAATCTACAAAAAAAAAAAACCCTTTAGAACTAATAGTTTAGCAAGTTTGCCGAATTCAAGGTCAATATAGAAAATTAATTGTATTTCTACATTAGAAAAGAACCTGAAATTAAAAAATTTTAAATACTATTTACAATATCATCACAACATGAAAAAAATAGGGATACATTTGACAAAAGTTGTGCAAGATTTTTTCATCAAAAAACTATAAACCATTGCTTAGAGAAATTAAAGACCTAAATATTGATAAAAAGAGACATATATCCTGTTCATGCATCAGAAGACTCAGTATTGTTAGGACATCTCCCCAAATTGGTCTGTGGATTCAATGCAATTCCAGCCCTTGAATACACACACACTCTGAAGGATTCCCAAAACTTTTGCAGGTAAATGGCCTGATGAAGGCTTGGGCACCGGCTGCACAGGCTTGTGCTAAGCTGTGCAAGCCTGACAGCGGTCTCTAGAATGATATCCTGGGACAGCAGAGACTGTCGAGGATAAACAGGAGTCCATGAGCTGGGACTGAACTAGGAGGGTCCATGAGGCAGGGGCTGGCAGGACAGGGCCAAACGGGAGGCTAAGATTCACAAAGAAGTCTGACAGCTATTATCTCCAGGTAGTGGGATGATAGCTGCTTCTTATTTTCTTCTTTATGTTTTTCTGGGGTTTTTTTGTTTGTTTGTTTTGAAAAATTTTTTGCAGAACACTTATTTACAATGTAATCAGAGAAACAGCCATCCTGTTGTTGATTCCTATGGGGTTTTACTTTTTGCACTTTTGTATAATTTGAGTATTTTTTACAGAGATTGTATTTGTTTTATAATATTGGGTTGGCCAAAAAGTGCCTTCGGCTTTTAAGGAAAAATAAAAGACACATTTTTCATTTTCACCAAGAACTTTATTGAGCAACATATTCACCCTTTTGTTCCACTACCTTCTGCCATTTTTTAGGCAACTTCATAATTCCATCTTCTTAAAACTTTTTTACCTTTTTGAGCAAAGAACTGTTCCAGGTGCCTTTTACAATCTTCTAGGGAATTGAAATATTTTCCCTTAAGAGAATTTTGTAAAGACTGAAATAAATGGAAATCCAAAGGTGCAGTATCTGGTGAGTACGGCGGATGAATCAGAACTTCCCAGCCAAGCGGTAACAGTTTTTGCCTCGTCATCAAAAAACATGTGGTCTTGCGTTATCCTGATGGAAGATTATGCATTTTCTGTTGACTAATTCTGGACGCTTTTCGTCAAGTGCTGCTTTCAGTTGGTCTAACTGGGAGCAGCACTTGTTGGAATTAATCGTTTGGTTTTCTGGAAGGAGCTCGTAATAGAGGGCTCCCTTCTAACCCCACAATATACACAACATCACCTTCTTCGGATGAAGACTGGCCTTTGGTGTGGTTGGTGGTGGTTCATTTCACTTGCCCCACGATCTCTTCTGTTCCACACCATTGTACAGTATCCACTTTTCATCGCCCATCACAATTTGTTTTAAAAACGGAACATTTTCATTATGTTTAAGTAGAGAATCACATGTGGAAATGCAGTCAAGAAGGTTTTTTTCACATAACTTATGTGGAACCCAAACATTAAAGTGATGAACATAACCAAGCTGTTGTGAATGATTGTCAACGCATGAGTTGGATATTTTGAGTACGTCAGCTATCTCCTGAGTGGTTCTCAATTAATGTCTCGATTTGATTGGTATCAACTTCAACTGGTCTACCTGACCATGGAGCATCGTCCAGCGAGAAATCTCCAGCATGAAACTTTGCAAACCACTTTTGACATGTTCAATCAGTCAGAACATCATCTCCATACACCGCACAAATCTTTTTTAGTGTTTCAGTTGCATTTTTACCTTTCTTAAAATAATAAAGCATAGTATGCCGAAAATGTTGCTTTCTTTCTTCCATCTTCAATATTAAAATGGCAACACAAAAATTCACCAATTTTGATGTATTTATTTATTTTTATTGGGGTATAGCTGTTTTACAATGTTGTGTTAGTTTCTACTGTACAGCGAAGTGAAGTAGAGTTCCCTGTGCTATACAGCAGGTTCTCATCAGTTATCTGTTGTATACATATTAGTGTATATATGTCAATCCCAATCTCCCAGTTCATCCCACCCCTCCTTTCCCTCCTTGGTGTCCATACATTTGTTCTCTATGTCTGTGTCTCTGTTTCTGCCTTGCAAACCGGTTCATCTGTACCGTTTTTCTAGATTCCACATATATGTGTTAATATACGATATTTGCTTTTCTCTTTCTGACTTACTTCACTCTGTATGACAGTCTCTAGGTCCATCCACGTCTCTACAAATGACCCAATTTCATTCCTTTTTATGGCTGAATAATATTCCATTGTACCACATCTTCTTTATCCATTCGTCTGTCGATGGGCATTTAGGTTGCTTCCATGACCCGGCTATTGTAAATAGTGCTGCAGTGAACATTGGGGTGCATGTGTCGATAAGTCTTTTTTTTAAATGCATGCTGATATGACAGCTGTCACATACAATCTAACAAAATCGTTTTGAATGAAGTTAAAAACAACTAAGTGCTACTACAGCCATCTTATGGAAAAAACTGAACAAACCTTTTGGCCAACCCAATAAAAAACAAAAGTCAGGCAGGTAGGCAGAGAGAAGGTGACCCGTGGCTAAAGCTATAGGTCTTGAGAGACGGTTAGGAACTCCTGGTGGGGCCACGTCTCAGTAAGCAGAACACGGAAACTGCAGTGAACGTTCACCTGCACCACATTTCGCTTGCCACGTTCTTTCTAAATCTGACTTTTGTTGGACACGTAGAATGTCTCCAGTTAATACAGCAAGTCATCTTAGCACATGTGACAGAAGACTTAACTCCTTAATTCCATGAAGGCAGATTGGGCTCTCTAATTACTTAATTGAAAAAAGGTACACACTTCAGGCTGCGCGGTGTTTGGGAATTAATCTTTAAAACCTGACAGCAAACATTAAATTCAATTAGGGAGAGCGATTAGCAAAGATTCTTCTCTCCCTCACCCTGGATACTTTGAGAAGTGGCTGACTGGGGTGCATTGATTCTGATGCTATCGTTGTGTATATATCAACCAGGAGAGCCAAGTATGCATTTTTCATTTCAGAGGGGAGTTATTGGATAATTTACGGATTGATGGATTTCCTTAAACACATTTCCACGGCTGATTTAGGAGGCCGTGGCCAAGAATTCAGACCTCTCTGGTTGCTGCTTTTGGCCTTGGTGCCACAGGGTTTAAGGTCTCTTAAACATATTCGTGTATATATGTCCACCCCCTCCTCGTCCCCCACCACCTCCTTCTCCTCCTTTCCCAACACCTGGCTGATAGCAGGTACCCAGGAAGTGTTTGCTGAATGAATGATTAAATGAATGAGTTTAATAGATGGGGACATTTGGGCATATTTGCTTTGGAGCACATTCATTTTCTCACGTTCTCTCTCTCTTTTTTTTTTTTTCTGTACGCGGGCCTCTCACTGCTGTGGCCTCTCCCGTTGCGGAGCACAGGCTCCGGACGCGTAGGCTCAGCGGCCATGGCTCACGGGCCCAGCCTCTCCGCGGCATGTGGGATCTTCCCGGACCAGGGCACGAACCCGTGTCCCCTGCATCGGCAGGCGGACTCCCAACCACTGTGCCACCAGGGAAGCCCTCTCACGCTCTCTTTGCCTCTCTTTAGGGGAAATACAGTGTAGTGTTCACAGCTCCCATCCCCCAACCCTGGCCCTCTCCCTCTCCCCTCTCCAAGCATATTTTTTATAGTCTGACTACAAGTACACAAAGAAACATGATAGAGTTTTGCTTCATGTGTGTTTTTAAAATTGTGGTGAAATACACGTAAGGCTTACCAGCGTAGCCATTTTTAAGTGTAGGTTCAGCGGCATTAAGTACATTCGTTCATAGTTGTGCAGCCGTCATCACCATCCATCTGCAGAACTCTTCATCTTGCAAAACTGAAACTCTGTCCCCATTAAAAAGTCTCCATCTCCCCCTCCCCGCAGCCCCTGGTAACCACCGTTCTACTTTCTACGTCTATGATTTTGACTACTCTAGGGACCCCACATATGTGGAATTATACTCTCTGTCTTTTTGTGAGTGGCTTATTTCACTTAGCGTGTTGTCTTCAAGGTTTATCCATGTGGTGGGTTGTGTCAGAATTTCATTTCTTCTTAAGACAGTAATATTCCATTGTGTGTATATATATCACATTTTGTTTATCCATCTATCAATCAGTGGACACTTGGGTTGCTTCCACATTTTCACTGTTGTGACTAATGCAGCTGTGAACATTGGGATACAGATATCTCTCTGAGATCCTGGTTTTAATTTTTTGAGCACATACACACAAGTGGAATTGCTGGATCATACTGTAAGTCTATGCTTAATGTTTTGAGGTTCTGCTGTGCTGTTTTCTCTAGTGGCTGGACCATTTTGCCTTCCCATTAACAATGTACAAAGGTTCTGATTTCTCCACCTCCTTGCCAACACATATCTTCTTCTTCTTTTTTTTTCTGATAGAAGCCATTCTGCTGGGTGTGAGGTGGTGTTCCATGTGTTTTTAAGACTTAGATGGCATCGTACTGCATATATGCAGCTTGTCTTATGTATTCAATATTATCTTTTCACTGTTTAGCCAAGTTAACCCTGTAGATCCAGTTCATTCGTTTGACTTTATATTTTTCCTTTAAAGTCATACTTGCACACAGTTTTGAGAAAACAGCAGCTCCCTGTGCTCTGCGTTTCTGCCATGAATTCTCACTTCACTTTGAAGCCTTCTGGCTCTTTCCTCTGTGATCTCTGTTCGTATTTCTAAATGTAAATGTTGCTACTTTCTGCTTTTCAGTCTGAAACCCCAGCTGTTGACCCCTAATTAGGAAGAAAGGAACTGAGCTCTCCTACCATTCTTTCAAGGCTACCCTTGACCTCTTGTTTTCTTAATCTTAGACATTTCCATATGCCCGGGAAATACGCTTTCAGAGCTCTGATCCTGTGTATTTTGAGAACCTTCAGGATGCGGCGGGGTGAATTTTCTCATCTTGAAAGGGGAGGTTATCTCTCACATCCAGTTTGTGGATCTGTGTGGGCACGCTTTGGGTTTACTCTTATTAAGGAAATAAGAGAGGGTCAGGGAATCCTGCTGTTAAGAACCGCATGCACTACATGCCTCAAGAAGCACAGCCTCCGGCGCCGTGGCTCCTGCTGTGCTCCAGCTACGGTGCGGTGTGCCCAGCCCTCACTCATTCCTCACCACTGCCCTTGGGACGGGGCTCTTCTTATCCCCATTCTATGGAGGAGGAGACTGAGGCCTGAAGAGGCCAAGCTTCAGCCAGGTCACAAGGCTGGCAAGCCGAAGCATCACACAGGAGGCCCTGTAGGTGCCTTCCTGCTTGTGTTCAGTCCTCTGACCCACCTTGGATGGTAGGTGAGAGCATCCCTTTCTTCTTGCAGTGACACCAAGGGAGGACAGTAGCACTGCTGAGCACCTCCGTGTGCCAGGCCCTGGGCCAGCCTGGTTGGGCTGCTCGCCTGCCGGCCTTTCCCTGGGGTGTGTGGTGGTCGGCAGAGTTTCCTGGGAGAGCTGGTGGGAAGCCGAACGCAGCCCTTTCATGCACAAGTGGTCCTGGCCCTTGGAATGTACAGTTCTATACTTGAGGGCCTAAAAACACATTTCAGAGGTCATTAAGTGTATATAGGGCTTTCTGCCACAAGCCTCACTCCCCAGGGAAAGCAGGGGGGAGTGAGGGGCAGTACTTTCTCTCCCAGAAAAAAGGCCAGCTTGCCCCTCGGGCAGAGATCTGTTCTGCCTGGTTGCAAACACAGCTGTGGCAGACTCTATTTTGGATCTTAGTCTTAAAGCGGGACCCGTGCAGGTAGCCTGGCCTGGTGCGGCATCCACTACAGGTCTCAGAAAGTCCTGTCTCGGAGGACACGTGTCAGAGGTGCAGGTGAGGCTGGGCTGGAACTCTTTGGTGGTGAGCAGGTGTGAAGCAGGTGTGAAGGGCTGGGCAGGTGAGCGGCAGAACACAGGACATGCTGTTTCCTTGTGAGCTCCCTCAACCCCCAGAAAAAATTTTGTGAAAGTCTCCCCCTCGACTTGCCAGTCCCAAGGCCTTATTACATTTCCACGAAGAGAAGTTTGACATCTAGATATTGCTTTGATGGTAAAATATTGGGAATCTAGTTCTACCGTGAGAGCCTTTTCCCCGTGCACAGGGGCTGAGCTGAGCCCCCAGGTTCAGGCCCCCGCTCGTGACATCTGGTGCTGTGTTTGCCTCGTAGGTGTGGAACGCCGTGGACTCGGGAAGCTGCTTGCAGACCTACTCCCTGCACAGCGAGGCAGTGCGGGCTGCCCGGTGGTCCCCCTGTGGCCGGCACATCCTCAGTGGTGGCTTCGACTCTGCCCTGCACCTAACAGACCTCGAAACAGGTGTGTTTCTCTGTTTCATTACCCCGAGGCGCCCCCTCCTCCGAGTTGGCAGCCGAGTCAGCTCTCTCACTGGGGAGGTTTCTGGGAGGGGGGATTCTGCAGCCGCAAGCTGCAGATGGTTTCAGGGCAGGGGCAGGCGGGACGAGGGGAGACTCACACTCGGCAAGCATGTCTCCAGGCTGTTTGCCTGAAACCGAGACTGGCCCGTAGGGTTCACAGTGGACCTCTGCCAACCTGCCCGGAGGACAGAGTCCCAAGGTTGTCCCAGCCCCAAGCTGTGGAGCTGGACAGAGGTGGCTTTTTAATCAACTTCTGACATGCAATTTGTACTGAGATAGATTTAGCTTTATCACAGCGTCCTTCGGTTGGAATCAGTTTAGAATTCCTGTCAATTCACTATCGCTGAAAGGCTGTAAGGAATGATTCCAGCTCATACAGAAAGACAGCCAACGAGCTCTGCTTTCGTGCCCACACTGAAAAGGCATTTGGGCGAGATGGATTCGCGCTGGCTAAATCCTAAGGGGGCTCTTGACAAGCAGCACGAGGAGGAGAGAGGAGTCAGTGGGAGGAACTTTCCATTCCCCGGTGTTCCGATGCAGCCGGCACGTTGAGCACGAATCCGGCCACAGCCCCGGAGCGGGGGCCTGTCTGTGCTTCGGGCGAGGACAGAGCCAGCGAGCGCAGACCTGGGTTCCAGCCTTGCCCCTGACCCCCAGGCCGGCTGCCCTCAGCGCCCACGTTGCCTTTTCCTCCCTGGGCTCCTCCTGGGTCACTTTTCTGCTGGGCATCGCTGCCAGCACCAGAAGGGGAGGCCTGGGTTCACACCAGTGCCCGGGGCGTCCCTCGAGCCCTCAGGCAGCCACTGCCTGCCTGGCCCAGCTGTGGTGGTCCTGGGGTCCGTGCCTCTCCCAGAGCCTGGCAAACAGGGGATGATCACTCCGGGGTCCAGCCACCCAGCTCCGCCCAGCAGCTTGGATGCAGCGGGTTTGTCGCTCACCTGGAGTGTCCTCCTCTCTTGCTGGGTCACTGAGGGACGACCCTTTTGAGGCCATGCAGCTCCTTTGACTGGGCCCCGTGTGCTGTCAGTAGGGGTGTTGACCAGGCTGTTGGCTGTGTCGGCGGCTGGTACTGTGCCACAGGCTTTGCACACATTTCAATCCCGCCAGCCGTTGTTTTCCCCATTTCACAGGTGACTAGACTGAGGCTCCAAGGGGCGAGTGACTGGCTCAGGGCCTCCCAGTGGCGCAAGGCACGTGGGGATTCGGAGCCATGTCCGTGCAGCTGCAAACCCTGTGCCCTTTACGCAGTGCTGAGTGTACGGTGTTCTTTTTGGCAACAAAGACCATGATCTTCCTGTGAGCCCCTCTGAGAGGGAGTCGAGGCTTAGGGGGTTTGGTGCCCCTGGGTGACGGTGGCAGTTGGGTCGCTGATGCCAGCAGTAGGTACTGTCACTGAGCACCGACTGTGTGCAAGGCCTTCCTCTGCAGCTTAGCAATGAGGCCCCATTCACCCTTTGATACTGGCACCACCGGAATCCCCTCGTCACACACAGGCACGGGCACAGCCAGGAAGCGGCTGAACCAGGATGCACACAGGTCTGCCAGGCTCCGAAGCTGGCTACCTGACTGTTATACTTTGCTACCTGTGTGTCCAATAAGCCATGCTCGGTATTGGAGACACAGTGAAAAAGTCCCAGGATCCACCCTGGAGGAGCTCACATCCGCTGGGGGAGACAGAACCGCAGAGAGTCCCAGGGTGCAGTGATGGAGAGAGATATAGGAACCACAAGGACATCTAGCCTGGGAGATCAAGGAAGGCTTCCTGGAGGAAGTGGGACCCAAGCTGAGGCAGGAACTGGGGGACAGAGAATCAGGATGGAGTGGGGAGGGGGAGGGAAGTGGGTTCTCAGCAGATGGAATGAGGACGGAGTTCAGGAACATGAACCACGTGGTGTGTGTGGAAGTGTGGGGTGCAGGGAGCTGGGGGAAGTGAGTTTGGGGGTGCAGGAATGGGAGCTCGGGCTCCATGCACTTCCTGGCCTGTGGGGTGTGTATTCCCCAGATGCCGCTCCCCAGTCCAGTGTCACTGAGCACCCATGGGTACCTGCGCTGTCTGCCCAAGAGTGGAGAAGGGATGCTTCTCACATGCTGGTGATGCTGTCGTGTTAATCAAATACAAGTTCATTTGATAACATTAATGGATTCCTAGCGGCCCTTTGTCATGATCTATCTTCTCAATCAACAGATGTTAAGCAGACATTGCCATTGTGTGTGTGTGTGTGTGTGTGTGTGTGTGTGTGTGTGTGTGTGTGGATTTCAGACGTTCAAAGAGAGTCCTCTCACCTGGCCAGTTAGGCAGTGCCACAGCAGGTGGCAGTAGGGGGCCATTGCTGAGTTTGGAGCAGGAGAGAATCATGGCTCCATGTGCACCCTGGGCAGGTCTTCCTGGTGGCTGTAGCGGGTTGGGGGTGACCGGAGGCTGGGTGGGGAGCTTCAGGAGGGGATATGGCAGCCCTGCCCAGCTGGTGGTAGAACTCGCTGGAGGGAACATTGTCTGGCCCGGTCCCAGCTGCTCCTCTAGCTGTGGTGTGTTGGGTGGGACAGGGAAAGCATGGTCCTGCCCTCAGGGCTTTGCCATCCCCCCGGGGAGGTGAGGGGGCACTTTTGCCCTCCACCCCTCTGCTGGGAATGGGCTCACCACCTGGTTTGCCTATTGAAGGCCCACTCTCATTCATTCAGCAGCTACTTGTACAGGACCTGGGCTGGGGCTACCGTGGTCAGTGTGCTGGATGTCCTTTGTTGCTTGGTGGGTAGGGTCCAGGGGTCTGGCCTTGCCCTTGGGGAAGGCCTCCAGCCCCTGGGTGGGGCCTCTGTCACTGAGGGGTTGTTGGTTTCTGTGTCCATCTCCATGGCTAGTGTGGGAGCTCCTTGAGGATGGGGCCCATCCAGGTGGTCTTTGTGTCTCTGTCACCTGGCCAGGCCTGGCTCGGAGCAGCTGCTCAGCGTGCATGCACATGAGGCAGAGCTGAGGAGGCCCTTGCCAGGCGGGGGTGGGTTCATCAGGGGCCGCCGGAGTGGGGTCTGCATGCACGCCCACGCCGCATTCCGGCACCCCAGGTGTGTGGCCCAGGGTGTGCGGGGGCTGTGTACAGCCCCTGTGGCTCTCGGCCTCGTTGGACTTCTGTCCTTTCTCGTCACCGACTCTGATCTTCCTTTTCACTTGCTTTGCCTCTTTCCGCCCTTGGTGATTTGGCTGTTCCATTTCAATCTAATTAGAACTCCCCGCCAGGAGAAAGCAACGCAGGGCGTTCTCACCGCAGCGCTCTGGGAATTAGTCACTCGGTGCCCATTGTCGTTAATGGGAATTTGGCGCCAAGGCCATTTATCCTGGTTCCTCAGTCAATACAGTTAAAAATCTGTGGATTCTAAAACGTCAATACCCGGCCTGAAATACGGAGGGCCAGCAACATTTTATCTCGTTCATTTATAGTTCTGACGGGCTGTTGGCTTAGAGAACAACCATGAATCAACACTTAAATAAAATCTGCTCACAGGTTCATTATTTCTGGTGCTATCATTTCAGTCTGTAATCTTCCTAACGAAACGTCTCTGGTGCATTAGGCTGAGGTGGCCTCGGGGAGCGCTGGTCTTCTACTCCACCGGGGCCCCGAGTGCCGCCTGCTTTATGAGTCAGCTGTCCGGCACACCACATCAGCCAGTCTCCTCAAAAGCCCCCGAAGAGCTTGAGCTCGTTCAGTTCTAAGTGGTACTGGTTCTTGCAGATTCCACCCCTTAGACCATCGCCCCCAGCCTGGATGTTAAGGCCTCGGAGGCGTGTGAGGCCTCGAACTTTGCATTTGTTGGCTGCAAAGGAGATGGTCCTTTCCCTGGAGCCTCCAGGGCCCTGGATGGGCAGGGCACCCTGTCCTCCTTCCTGTGCCCAGTCAGCTCTCCTGACGTGTGTCCAGCCCATCCAGGGCATCCAGGCCGTGCCACCCGGCCCCAGCTCCCGGATGCTGGAGGCAGCCCAGTGTGGTAGGAGGAACTTGGATGGGGTGCAGACACGTCTCTTCCACCTACCCAAGCCGGGCGTCCTTGGGGAAGCTTCCTTTACTTCCGTTTCCGCATCTGTGAGACGGGTAGCAATGCCCAGCAGCTGGGGTCACGGAGGGGAACAGCTGGGATAACGTATCCAGAGTGCCTGCTGCACGGCAAGCACTCAGCAAAGGCTGCCCTTCCCTTCCCCGCCCCTGCCCCACAAGGCCCTTCAGAAGGTAGGAAATCATGGCCGTGTTCCTCTGAGCATCCAGAGAGCCGCAGTGGCTGGACCATGTCCCCAAATGGGGCAGCTTTGCTGGCTCAGTTCCAAAAACCCCCAGAGGTCCCCCCGAGCCAGCTTACTGGTGTGGCTCTTGATCCTACGTGTGGGTCTGGGGGCAGACCAGCAGGAAGACCGCCTTTCAGGGTCTCCCAGCCTCTCCTACGTCTTCCGCTGCTCCATGACAAAATGGCCTGAGCGGGGTAGCAGCTTCCTCCTCGTGATGGGTCGGCACGCGCCTTTCACTTGAGCGGGCGTCCTCTTCACTCAGACCCCGCTTCCCGCGCCTGCTGCCCCCGCCCCTGCCTGGCTCCTTCTGCTCTGGGGTCCCTGTGTCTTTCCGTGGGGGTCATGGTGCGTGGGCCCAAGTGGCCGACTGGGACTGGACCCATAAATGATCATGACTTTTCTTTTCCAAGAAGTGTCTTCTGGTGTCTCCCTTGTTTTTGCATCATGACTGGGGCCTCCATCACAGGAATGCTCCAAGGAAAAGGGGAGTGACGAATTGGCTGGGTGCTCACTGTGGGCCAGGCTGTGAGCCGTGTAGCCCTGGTTCCTGGCACCCTGCCTGGCCTGTATCAAGCCAGAATGAATAAGTGGATGTTAGGCTCTCTGCTTATTACATAGTTAGTCTTCATGCTAACCTATGGGGGAAGTATTTTTATCCCCATTTCATGGGCTCAGAAACTGAGGCTTGGAGCGTTTGATGATTTGCAGTGACAGAGCTGGGGTTCAGCTCCGGCCCGTGTGACTGGCAGAGGCTTTGGCTGTTCAAGGACAAGAGTGGGTGCCCTCAAGCACGTGTGTTTCTGGGCTGTGACCAAACAGTTTGCTTAAGCCGACTCCGGGGGAGCCCGCTCTCACCCGGGCAGCTGGCTCACCACCTGCCGAGGATAACTCGGGGCCTCTGGGAAGAAAGCGCGCCCAGACTGGCTGAAGGGTGCTTCTCCGGCTATCGACAGCCGCCGTTCCAGCAGGAGAAATGTTTGCCCTGACGATTTTAAAACACTTGTCAGAGGAAGGGTGAGAAGCGTCCATATTAAAAGCCCGGAGAAGAGTGTCAGGGGCTCACTTGGCTTTGGAGAAGTGGCTGCAGTTTGGCTCCCTTTGTAGGTAGGACGACCTCTGTTGACTGACCCCGGAGGCTAAACACAGTCACGGCTTGTTCGTTGTCCTGGTGGTGACTTCTGAGTCCCAGAAAACCAACTTAAGTTGTACCTTTGGGACCTGTTTGCAAGTTGAGAACTTTTTTTTTTTTTTTAATTTTGGAAAATTCAGTCTTGTCCAGTTAATGAAATGCAGTGACCAAACTTGATGTGAAAGAAATTTCTACAACAGCTACTGCTGTTTCTTCTGTGACGACTACTGCTGCCGCACTGCTGTCTGTCGGGCCTGTCGTTTGTCTGGGGCTTGCTGTCTTACGTGCATTATTTCTAATTCTCACAACAAGCCCTGAAGGTAAGATTTATTCTCCTGAGTTCACGTATTAGGAGCCCACGGATCTGAGAGGCTTGCCGGCGGGCGGATCCCGGGGCTGCTGGCTTACCTACAGGGAGCGTGCAGACGCGGGCCCGTTTGACTCTGGCCTGGACCCTCCCCGGGACTCTGCCCGGCGTGCCAAGATGGCGCTCGTTTCTGATTCACAGAGTTTGATTTGAAAGTTAGTAAGCTCCTTTCTTCGTTAACTTTGAGTCAGGAGGGTTAAATTTACGGCTGGCTGAATACTTCCCAGAGGATGAGTGTAACGATATTGATTTTCACGGAGTGAGTCATACACCGCCTGCCTGGGAACACGAGCTCAATCACCACCAGCCGACAGCACCAGCCAATCCCTCGTCAGCATCTCCCCTACCGGCTCCCGAGCCTGTGATGTGCGCGCAGAGCTCAGCGGAAGGAAAGGTCACGAATCGCTCGCGGGCGGGCTCCGGGGTCACAGGGGTCCAGCCTCTGTCCCAGCGTGGCCGACTCGCAAGGCCCTGGACGAGGCCTCACCTCTCTGGGCTTCCATCCCTCATTCCCCCAACGCTGAGAAATGGGGTAATTACACCTCCCACGCAGGGTTGTGGCATGACATGTGCAAGCCCCAGGCAGGCCTGGAGGCGATAGGCGCCATCTCTCTGGAGAGGAGGGCATGAGTTTCCCTGCTCTTTCTTGCGGACCCGTACTTGGGTTTCACCTGACCTGTGTCAAGTGCTTCTTATGTGCCAGGAACTGGGCCGGGGGCCAGATGTGCTGGGACAGAGGAGGCCCCTCAGGACCCTGGAGCCCTCGTGACCATAGGGTCCCACAGGGTAGGCGTTAGGGTTGACAGGCAGTGTTGCCTGGCCACGCAGGTGGTCACCTTGGGAAGCTCAGTGTCTCCACCTGAGAAAGAGGGGGGCTCCCTGAGGAGGAACACGGCCAGTGTTACCAGCTGCCTTATCATAGCAATATTGGTGACGGTGCATTGCCAGCGCTAGTCGTGTCAAGAGACCCAGTTGAGTTTCTCCATTCTGTCTTAAACAGGTTTTTGTTTTAATGGCGATTTATAGTTTATTTGTATCATTATGGATTCAAGGAGGAAAAGAAGTGATTTTTCCTAACTCCAAGAGAGTCTGAACAGTTCTTTTATACTGGTTGAGTTCATTAGAACAAGATCAATAAAGTCAGTGTTAGTGGACTAAATATTTTAAAACTCGGTTTCTTATAAGCAGTATGCAGTGAATAAATGGAATTTTCCATAACAAACATGTAAACAAGCCAGATAAGTCTCACGGTTAAAGGTTATATACAACTAACCATTGTGCTCAAAGTAGCATTGCCCAGGAGGGGATGCGATAAACAAGCTACTCCTGGCTTCCCTGTTGGCACAGTGGTTAAGAATCCGCCTGCCAATGCAGGGGACACGGGTTCGAGCCCTGGTCCAGGAAGATCCCACATGCTGCGGAGCAACTAAGCCTGTGCGCCACAACTACTGAGCCTGTGCTGTAGAGCCCGCGAGCCACAGCTACTGAAGCCCGCGCGTCTGGAGCCTGTGCTCCGCAACAAGAGAAGACACCGCAGTGAGAAGTCTGTGCGCTGCAAGGAAGAGCAGCCTCGGCTCCCCACAACCAGAGAAAGCCCGCGCACAGCAACGAAGACCCAACGCAGCCAAAAATAAAAATAAAAAAAATAAAGAAAATAAATAAAGAAAAATTAAAAAAAACAAAAACAACAAACAAAAAAAGCTGCTCCATTTATGAAAAGTTGCAGAGTAGGAACACATCTGACAGCAAAGGACCTTCACCTCCAGTGTGGCTATCACCTTCAAGACAGTTTCTGATAAATATTTACCAGCCTTTATTTGTATCTCTTTAACTAAATGTAAAGGCAGCCCAAGGCATTGTATTCTCATAGCCTCAGAACAAAAACTCAACGTCAGTAATCTCTCAAGTTCCCTGCTCTTAAAAACTCATATCCCTTGGTTTTAGCTTTCAGTTTAACTAAGGGTGAATTCAATAATTTGAGGTTTAGTTTTTTTCAAACTGTAAGAGTTCTCCCCTTTGTTGTTTGCTGTCTGCCAGGCCCTCTAGAATGCGTTCCGTACAGCCCTCCCGACAGACGTGTGTTTATGAGGGCGTGTGACACAGCAGGGAAGGGCCCTGCCCAAGGTCGCTCCACTAGAAGTGACAGAGCTGGGGTGGGACCCAGGTGTATGTGACTCCCCACCCCTCTGCTGTATCACCTCCCACTTTGAACAGGTTGCTGGGTGACAATGGCTGGGGTCCTGATTTCTGAGGCACAGTCTCGCCCCAGACCTCCTTACCTCGTGTTTCCCAATAGGTATCTGTAATTATTATTCAAAAATGGAAAAATTTCATTTTGGTCCCTTTTAACAAAGAAGTACAGTGAAGGCCTAGTTATTACAAGTAAAAGTAGGAAAAAATAGAAATTACAGCTTGTCTTCTAACTGGAAAATTTTAGTACTTAAAAGACATAGATTCTCTCTCAATCTCTTTGGGGGATTGAGGATGAATAACGTAGTCAGAAATACATTTTTTCAGCAAAAAAGTTCAGTCATTATCTTTTAGCAACTCGACTTTCACTTTTCCTCTCATCCTTTTCCCCCATTATTGGCAAGACTGTCACGGCACTTTTTGAAAAAAACATGGCTAATTCACTGCTTTTCCTGAAATAAGCATATGGTATATGCTATGGTCCAAGAAACAGGGAGAATTTTTTCTCCAGGCATATAGAGTTTGTTTTTCCTTTTGGACTTAAGGGTTGGCAGTGAGTTCCAAATGAGCAAGGAGTCGGCATTAGGCGCAGCTGTATCTGTCTGGAGAGAAGACTTTTGGCCTACAGGGGCCTTCTTGCGCCGGTGTGAGGGTCGCAGCGACATCTGTGCTCCTTTTCCATCGAAGGGATGTAATGATAGTCCCTCGCCCTTAGCCCTCATGTGGCTCCCCCAGCCCCCTGGCTGGAGCGAAGCTCCTGAAGCCAGCGCTGCAGGCATGAAGCCCATCCCCAGGGCACGCAGTACCGCATGGGCGGGCGGCCCCCTGCTCCATCCTCCCTGGGCGGGGGGCTTGCTAACCGGACATGTCACGATTGCTTTCTGACCCCGAAGTGTAGCAGAAAAGGCGAGGAAGAGTTTGGGTCCCAGACAAGTTTCAGGAAAGGAAAAGAAGAATAAGAACTGGGAATACCAGGTTTCCAATTAGACTAATTCCTCGGGAAGTGATTTTTTTGGTCTACTTGAGAGTGTTGCTTGTCTCTTGACCTAATGAGAGGGACACAGCACACAGAATACGACAAGTCTGCTCATCTTCCTCATGCTTTTATAGAAGAGTTCTTTACTTATTAGAAAAACAGTATTATGACAGCAATATTAGTATAATTTAAGAAGTTACCTTACTACCCCTAGAACAACTCATTTCCTGTTGGTGAATCACGTCTTCCCTATCTTTGTTCACGTCAGTCCTTCTTTAATACTCCTGTAATTTAAGAACGGATATCAAGCTTTGTCCCTCTTGCCACGGAATGCTATTTATCATTCCAGTTGGAAATGGCTTTTCAACATCCCACCAGGCAGAGAACCACATCTGCCTTAACTGCTCTCTCAGCTCGGACAGCTAGGCTGCTGTCTATAGTCCCGTCACCGTACTCAGTGCAACGACCCAAACTGGCCAGGTCTCGACAGCATTGTGATGACATAGGATGACCGTGGAAATCTTTGTGAGTTGCATTTTGTAGCAAAATAGTTAACGGGCTTGTTGAGCTTAAAGAGGTATAGAGTCTTCATTTACAAAAAGCCAAGTGTTTCCAGAGTTTTCCCTGATGACAACTGACTGCCAATTGTAGGCCCTTAGAAGATATTAGAAAAAAATCAACACACTTAATCATCCATCAAGGTAAAGGTGATGCTTGAACAAAGAACAAGAGAGTAGCCTCTTTCCAAGAAATCTGCCCTTTGGAGAGAACACTTTGAAAACAGGTGTTTTTAATTGTTTATACCACTCTGTAATTTTTGTTGCCAAAAACGATGTGAACGTGTCACCTATTAAAAACTTCAGGGTCAGCACTGTTAACCTGGGAACAGTGTTTTTCTAATCCTGCTTTAAAATCCTGTAAATGAAAATTTCAGTGGATTTTGAATTAGGTTGTTAGAAATAGGAGAATATACAGTAATACCCGCTGATTAGTGGCAGGAGCCATTATTTGGCATTAGGGGAAATGGAGCTTTATTAGCAAATTGTTCATAAAATCCTTTGCATCAGTGGTAGATGGAAGCGGAAAATGTCTCCCCTGTTGCTAGTGGTAAACGTCTTCCATTCTGGGTCCTCACATCTCTGGAAGGAGGCTTTGGGGCTCTGTACAGGCTTCAGTGTGTAAACTTAAGCTGTAACCGGGCTACTGTCAAATCACTGAGTCACAAAAAGGTCCCTACGTTTTAAAAAAGTGGAAGCATATTCAGTCCTGTTGCTCTACTAAAATTATTATAACTCATTTGATTTAATAATTTCCAAGAGGTTTATTGATACTCTTAGTAAATGGCATATTAAAATATATTTTAAAATATTGTTTACTTTATCCTGTCTCATCTTTCAAAATGTTCTTTTTTTGGTAATTGCTTTTATACTCATAATATATTGGTACAGTAGCACATAAATAAATATACACGTGTTGGCGGTATGTGCCTAAGGGTTTCTCATGGCTGGGGGATGTACTGTCAGACAAGTTTGGAGACCAAGGATCTAGGCAAATTGGATTTGTCAAGGCTTCTGCTGTAACTCTCAAGAGGACCAATTGATGCCTTTCGTTTCCTTACCTGGTGAGCCGGTGGAGCATTTAACTACAGTGGGGTCCTAAACACGGAGCAGGGCAGCCTTCCGGAAGCGCTCTCTGAATTGAAGGACCAAGTGTACTTCCTGGGTCCCCGTAAGAGGAGATGATGTTTGAGATCTTGGCGTTGCATTGGTATCCAGCTTCTTATGTCCCTAACTGCCCACTGCCTCAGTCCAGGGGAAGGGTTTCAAGGTTGTCCCTCCTGGGCTGTGGCACCGTGTAGAGGAAAGCATGCTGGCTTTCGAGACCTGGGCTCAGCACAAAAGATCTGTTCCCCGAGTCTGACCTGTTCTAAATGATCGACATTTCTGGCGTTTTTATGGCTTACCTCTAAGAGAGCTCAGTGATAGGAAGACAGTTTCCACAGCAGAGGTATGTGTGTGCACGCAGACGTTTGCACAGCATCCAGGAGCAGTTGACAGCAGTTTCATGGCAGATAGAAAAGGTGGTCCACGCACCCCCTCCAACCTGTGGCCTGAGCCACTGTGACGTCACACTCTCATTTATCGCCCAGACGCTGATGCTACCCCACTGGCCACGCTCTATGGAAAACCATTGATGGGTTATCATGAGGGTGTGATTGTAAGATGCTGATCCTAAAAAGAATCATTTTGGAGCATTCTGCTTTTTTTTTTTTTTTTTTTTTTTTTTTGGTAAACCACTGTGCTACCAGGGAAGCCCCTGCTTTTGGTTTTTAGACTCCCAGTAAATAATCTAACAAAATTAATTGTGTAGCTCTGGAAATGTTATTCAGTCTCCCTGAGTCTTGGTTTTTTCAACTGCAAACTGGATTATGTGCTTGAAATGAGTTGATGTGTATAATGTTTACAGAGCACCTAAAAGGTGGATTCAGGCATCTCGTTTATCCCTGGGGGTGGGGGGATTCAGCTAATCGAGGACAGGGTGGCCAGAGAGTGAGGGCAAATGCCGCTGCTGTTGTGTTTCCAGAAAGTCTCCATTGGCTGCCTCAGGCCCAGGTGGGCTGTGCTTTCCCGTGGCTCCAATATCAGATGTTATCTTAGTGTTAAGGTATTTAGTTTGTGATCTGAGTAGTTTCTAACCCTCTCTTCTCTTTTCGTGTTGTAGGAACCCAGCTATTCAGTGGTCAAAGTGACTTTAGAATCACTACCTTGAAATTTCATCCAAGTGACCACAACGTTTTCGTATGTGGCGGCTTCAGCTCTGAAATGAAAGCTTGGGACGTAAGGACCAGCAAGGTAACACCCCTCTTCCTCACATGGCCTTTCCAGGAGAGCTTGCCTGGACATTTTGAATGATTGGAGGTGGGTCAGCATCTATATATAGGACCCTTGAGATGGAATAATTACCACTTAATATTTAATCAGTGGGAAGCATAATTTTTAGATGTTTTGGAAGAACATTCTTGAGTTGTTAGATTATTAAAGCACCATAGGTGCAATTCTATACAGCATATTACTAAAAATATTTGTTGAGTACCTACTGTGTGCAAATGCTTCCCGATGTTATGAAATGAGTCAGCCTCAGATGACTCAGGGGAATAGTATGTGGATACAAATAAGTGGGGTGGAGAAGTGCTCTGTGTGTGTGTGTATGTGAGTGAGAGGAGGGCTGGCGGGGAGGGAGGGGCTGGCATTCAGAGCGGGTGAGCTTTCAGTTCAGCTCAGTGTAAGGAAGGCTTCTCGCAGGAGACAGTGTTCCCGTTGGGGCTTAAAGGCTGGTCACCGTCAGTCCCACAGAGAAGTGATGTCCACTCCCGTCCTTCACCACAGCCTGCCACTCCTGTTGCTTCCCTAACTTAGGAAATGGCAAGTCCAGGACTTCCCTGGCGGTCCAGTGGTTAAGACTCCACGTTCTCAATGCAGGGGGCATGGGTTCGATCCCTGGCCAGGGAACTAAGATCCCCCATGCCACACAGTGTGGCCAAAAAAAAAAAAAAAAAAAAGTGGCAACTCCATCTTTCTGGTTGTTCAGGCCCAAACCATCAGAATCATCCCTCTCTCCACTCTTCCTGTCATCCCCCCAACACCCAAACCATCAGCAAACCCAGTCATAACTCGGGTTTAAGCTGCCGTTGTCTCTTGCTCAGATAATTGCAGTAGTTTCCTCTCTGGTATCTGTCTTCCCCCACCACACCCCCCACCTCCCCCCGACCCCTTACGGTTTGTTCTCAACACAGTAGCCGGCCTGGCCTGTGACAGTGGAAGTCAGATGTGTCACTCTTCTGGTCAGAACCCTCCAGGCTCAGGTCTCACTCACAGGAAAAGCTGTGATCCTAGGGCGGCCCACAAGGCCTCATGATCTCCGCTCAGCCTCAGCCCCACCCGCCTCCTTGCCTTTCCTAGAACACACCAGCACAGTCCTGCCTCAGGGCCTTTGCACTTTCTGCCTGGAATGCTCTCCTCCCAGTTTTCTATGGAGAGGCTCCCTCCCTCCTACAGGGTTCTGCTCAAACGCCACCTCTGCAGTGAGGCCTTCCCAGACCACCATGCCAGCCACCCCTGGCATTCACTAGTCCCCCTGCCACCTCTTTTCTCCCCATAGCACTTATGATCACCCGGCACACTATGGATTTTACTTGTCTATTTGCCTTGTCTCCATCCCCTCGAATGTAAGCTCTTCCAGGGCAGGGATTTTTGTCTGTTTTGTTTGCTGCTGACTTCTAGCTCCTAGAACAGTGCCTGGCACATAGTAGGCACTCATCAGACCGTGGGCGACTGAATGAGTGGACGGAGGCAGAGGGCAGTCACACGGGATGGGGGATACAACGTGTGTGCAGGGCCAGTGACCTGCTCGACGTGGGGGATACAAGGTGTGTACATGGCCAGTGGCCTGCTCAACTTGGCCAGGCGTGGGCCCCAGGCAGTGGGACAGGCCGGGCAGAGAGGTTTTTAATGCCATGAGTCTGGGTTTGGATCAGCAGCGGGGAGCCATGGGAGGTTTGTGAGCAGGGGTCTGGGATCAGGGGTGCAGAGGGGCTCAGGGAGGGGCAGTGGGGAAGAGCCTGACTGCCTCCTGCCTCTGGGGGGCTCAGTGATTTCAGGATGGCTGTTTCAAGCTCTGAGAAGCACCGCCCTGGTCTGAAGGAGGCACACAGCCACTAGAATGCTACAGGGTAGTTCATGATGATATCGGCATTGATCTTGACCTTGAAAGAAGAGGGTGTGGAACGTCAGAGAGTGTCCTCCTCCATTAGGGATGCAGGGGAGTCAGTGGTCCCACGCCAAAGGGCTCTAGCCTGCTGCCTCTGCAGCACCAAAGCCTCTACCAAAAGGCATCCCCCTCCAGGGCCGCCTCCTGCCCCATCCTGGGCAGGTGCAGCCCCCCATCAGGTCGTCACTGAGCAGAGGCCGTTCTGCGTGGCCAGGATGGAAGGAGGTGGGACAAGACCTCCAGTGCCCGATTCGAAAGGCGAGTTGGTGCGTCAGACCGGCTGCTGCAGAAAGGCACTTCCCCCCAGGCTGTGGGAAGGGGCTGCTGGTGTTTGCAGGAGAACCTAAAACCAGAGACAGTTTCCTTAAAGAGAACAGGATGTTTTATACGTAGGTATTTTGCCTAAAGTACTTCCCAAGTGGGAGAATTAGAGCATAGAGAGATGTACTCTTTTTTAAAAAAACACATTTTTCTTTTACAAGAGACTTTATAAAAACAAGAACATTTGGAAAAGAGAAAAGTTACCCGTAAAGAAGTGGATGTGTGGACTTTTAAAAGCACTTGAACACTTGTATATGGGATATAAATACATGATAAATGAAAGAAGACATTGGAAAGTGCTGCTGGAGTTAGAAACTCTTAGTCATGCTGTTTGAAGCGGGGCCTCCTGATCAACCAGCCCCTGGTGACAGCCACGTCCCTTAGAGGTGTGCTGTTTTTAGCCTCAAAGAGCAAACACGTAAGAAATTACTCATCAAGGACGCCATCTGATTTAAGACTTTGTTAAAAATATCGGATTTTCTCCTAGGGCAGACGCCAGCTGACGTGTTCTGAGAATGCTGGGGGAGAAGCAATTAGGAGCAGATGTTGCTGTGACTGGTATCGGCATGTTTGCCAGTCTCTCCCCAGCTAATAATGTGGGTAAAGGGATCTGTGCAATATTTGTTTTTACTTCCTTTTTACCAACAATCTGACTGCCTGTCCTCCCTTGCTGGGTCACAAGGACTGTTTCCATGTGCAGCAGCCAGACTCAGGGGACCAGTCTCTTTCCTGCTTCAGTTCTGTTTCCTCTGATAGGTGTGGCCCAAGTGCCTTGTACGGACCCAGCAGGAGGGCCAGAGAGGAAAGGTGTGGACAGCCACCTGGGGTGGCTCTCTGCCCTCCTGCTGGGCTCCCGCGGGGCCTTGGGGCTCTGTCCCAGGTGCTGAACTTTCCAGCCCTCCCTGGTGAGCGTAGGAACACCTAGGGCTGAGCGGCTTGTCTTCTGACTGCTTTCAGGGGCAGCCGTGGAAACTGCAGGAGGGACACAGACCTTAGCTTAAAATCAAGACGGGTTTCCTCTTTTAAAAACAACGGAAGGACTGTTATTATTATAAAAGTAATATGTGATTATATGAAATAACAAATAGAAACAGAGAGAAGGGGTAGTTGAGCCAGCCAAAGGTAAACATTAGTAACATTTAAATATTTTTATTTCATTGTTCTTTTCCACTGTGTGTGTGTGTGTGTGTGTGTGTGTGTGTGTGTGTTTTGTGTGTGTGGTACGCGGGCCTCTCACTGTTGTGGCCTCTCCCGTTGCGGAGCACAGGCTCCGGACGCGCAGGTTCAGCGGCCATGGCTCACGGGCCCAGCCGCTCCGTGGCACGTGGGATCTTCCCGGACTGGGGCACGAACCCACGTCCCCTGCATCGGCAGGCGGACTCTCAACCACTGCTCCACCAGGGAAGCCCCACATTTAAATATTTTTATTTCATTGTTCTTTTCCACTGTGTGTTTTTTAAAACATTGTTTGGTCTTTGTATTTTGCTTTTCACTCAGCATTGTAAGGGTTTTCCTTACAGTGAAATGAATTCTTGTAGATTTTTAATACATTCCTCTGATGCAGTATGCTTGGCTAATTTGCTCCATGCTTTATCCTCAGCACTCAGAGCCGCGTCTGACACAGCAGGCACTCGATAAATATGGATCGAATGAGTCAATTTCAAATGGTTTAGCTTATTAAGCCATTTCCTGAGGTTGGATTTTAGGACATTTCCTTTTGTTTGGTTTGGTTTGCCATTTAAAGTTAATAGATGTGAAGGTGGAGATCAGGGATCGGCAAGTGCAGCTTGGGGCTAAATCTGACTTGCTGCCTGTTTTTGTAAATAAAGTTTTATCGGAATGCAGGTCCTGTCATTCATTCGTGTATCAGCTACAGCTGCTTTCACACCACAGTGGTAGAGTTGAGTAATTGCACCACATGGCCCGCGAAGCCAAAAATACTTATGATCTGGCCCATCCCTGCTAAGACGTATCTGGCTGTGGTGTGTGTCACGCTGTGGCTTGTCGGGACTGATCCTTCTGACCTGGCTGACAGGGTGGGTGCCCCTGTACCTCACCCTATTATGGGCACCCTGTGGAAACCGTGTGCTCAGAGAATGTCTTTTCCAGAGAACCGTGCCTCAGTTAGGGGTATATGGGTCGTTTCCCCCTCTTGTTATAATCTCCAGACAAACCATCGCAGTCTACTTTGTGATACATTCCACTGTGAGACACATTTGTGCATCTAGTGTTTTCCGCATTCGCAGTTTATTTCCTGCAGCTTGTGCCCCAGAACTCAAATTGCTGGGTTAAAAGTGAGTCAGCATTTTGAAGGTAAGGGGTAGGTTTCCGACGATGGAGCTGAGCCCACCACTGGAGCAGGACGGTGCGGCCAGACAGCCTCTTGCCGGGTCTGAGGAGTAGTTGGAACAGATAACTTTAAAGCTACTTTCCAGTCTTAGACTTTAATTCCTTACGCTTACCCACATGATGAATGTTGGGATTCTGGACTTCTCTGGTTCAGCCCAGTGCATTACAGCAAACGGGCTCTTTGGCTCCCCTGTCTTTTCTTGGCCCATCTCTCTCTGCTCTGGTTTGATGAGTGGATCACATCCCTCGTCGCCGCAGAGCGCCTGGCTTCATTTCCGGCAGGTCGGCAGGATGTGTTCTGCACGAACCCTCCGAGCCCGCTTACTCGTGCCGGCCCCGTGCTGCCAGTCTCTTCTGTCTCCCGACGGTCTGCTCGAACATGGGTCTGGTCTGGAACCCAGGATGTCTGTGGTCTGACCTTCATGTTACCATGGGGGTCCGAGCCCCTCCGGGCCGCCAGTGCTTATTGGCCTGAGATCCAGCAGCCCTGGGTTCCCATCCTCCCTCTCCTACTTGCTTAGCTGGCTGATTTTAGGCAAATCTCTAAACTAAAGCCTCTCTCAGTCAAGGGTTTCCCCCATGGTATAGTAAAGGGGCAGGATGAGGTCATCTTTCAAGCAGGGCCTCTGAACTCTCCTGTGTGTAGGAGAGCCCCTGGGACTCTTGTTAGGATGCAGACTCTGTTTCGGCAAGATGATGTCTTAGTCAGCTCAGACTGCTGTAATGAAATACCACAGCCTGGGGGGCTTAAACAGCAGACGTTTATTTCTCATTGTTCTGGAGGCTGGAAGTCTGAGACCAGGGTGCCAGGGTGGTCGGGTCCTGGTGAGGGGGCTCCTCCTGGTTTGTAGATAGCTGCCTCTTGCTGTGTCCTCACATGATGGAGAGCAAGAAGCTCTGGCCTCTTCATCCCTTTCTAAGGTGACCACTGCCATCATGGGACCTCCACCCTCATGATCTTATCCAAACCTGAGTACCTCACAAAGGCCCCACCTCCAGATATCATCACATTGGGGGTTAGAGCTTCAAAATATAGATTTTGGGGGGACACAAACATTCAGCCCTTCGCAGGTGAGATCCTGCATTTCAGCAAGCTCCCGGAGATGCAGAGACAGATGGCCCGTGGACCACACTGTGAGAAGCCAGGTCTCAAAGGGCCTCTGAACACAGAGGTCCCATGCTTCTCTCACGTGAGCACCCTTGGTCTTCGTCCTCGATTGACCTGCACCACCTGTGACCTATCTCAGTGATAAATAGGTTGTGAGCACCTTCACCTGACAGCTATTCATTTACAACTGCCTGTGAGGGGGGCTCAGTCCAGTCATGTCTGCGCCTTGACATCTTCCACAGGACCTGGAACCAGAGCAGGTGCTCAGGCTGCTGGGGTCAGCCGCCCCTCCCATCATGATGGTGCCCTGCCCGCATTTCGGGGGGCAGTGGCCTCCCTGGGATTTCTGCAGAGGGAGTGGGCCCTCCGACAAATGGGAAATAAAGGCTAGCTGCAATTCAGCTGTAACTGGTCATTCCAGAAGTGTAGACAGAGGCCGAGGACTTGGGAGATCCTGGGCCAGATGAGGGCTGGTGCAGTGGTTCTAACACTGCAGCTCTCAGCCAAGTCTGAGCTCTCATGTGCCCCGGTGTCTCGTAGATGACGGAGTATCCAGCCTCGCAGGGCCCTGGGTCTTTGCCCGGCTGGGAATGGGAGCTGGAGAGTTCCAGATCTGCAGGGCCCACCAGCACTGTGGGAAAGGCTCCAAGGTAGTTACTTTTAGGTTTGCTTTAAGATGACTATGTAGTTTGAGCCAAAAGTTAGGATAGGTAATAAAATTTCTCCCTTGTATCATGAATTAAAGTTGTAGAAAAACTCCTACAGAAGCTTAAAAATCATATTGCATATTTCGTGAATCACCCTTTTTGCGAGACTAAATTCTGGAACCCCAACCTCAGCAAATTACCTCTCAGCCAAGCAAGACTGAGCACTGCAAATTGGAGCAGCCCTGGAAAATCTGGGACATGTGGCTCCCGACACTGGGAGCCTGGCCTCTGCTCCAGTTCTCTTCCCTTCCGTGGGCAGGGCCGACACTGGGCAGGCTAGGGCCGAGCGCGACTTCCGATGCATAGGTCTACTCTGCTTCCGAGAAGGAGGGTCTCAGGTGCCCTCAGGTCCCCACTGGGCCTCGAAAACACCAACCCCCACCCGCTCGGGTAGTTCTCAGGATGAGATCTACTCTGACAGACCAGCTCACTTGTTTTGCTCTAGTGCTGGTTTGACCCGAATCATCAATAGTCCATGCTTGTTCTACATCTTTCTTTCCTTTTAAGTTTGTAAAGGGCCGTCTTGACTTCCAGATCTTGAGTTCATTCCTTGACCTCCTTTGGGAGCTTTGTCCCAAACCCGCTGCAGGTGTGTGTCCTATCATGCAGGTGACAGTGGGCGAGGCCTCTGGCTCGTCCTTCCCACCTGCTTGGGTTCTCATCTCTGCCTGTCGTCACAGCCCCTCACTCTGCTGCAGTTTCCCCACAGAATGTAAGCTCCCCGAGGGCAGGGATTTGCTCCTTTTCTGCTGTTTTCCCTGAGCCTAGCGAAGTGCTGGCTGGATGGGATGGGACTGTTGCACGAATGACTAACGGCCTTAATCCAGGCCAATTAAAAAAAAAAACCCAAGTGATAAGCCCGCCCAGGCGAAGTGGAAGCTGAGTCAGCGTCTGTTAACACGCTCTTCTCCGGGTCGCACTGACCGACCGTGGCCGTCCTGCCCCGAGGGGGAATGAACCAGCTGGTCATGCAGCCAGTGGTTGCTGGTCTGGACTGGCTGCCCTGGTGCCATGGTCAGAGCACCCGGAGCCTTAGAGGATACCCACCCGCCCCTGCAGGTGGCCTCGGCCTCCAGCGTTGTGAAAACTCTCCAGGTGATTCGAATGAAGAGCCCAGTGGCGAACCACAGCCCTGGGGGCCAGGGTTTGGGAGCATCAGTGTGAGTCCCGAAGGGTGTTTTGCAGGGTCTCTGCTGGTGTAGGTGAGGGTGTCCTGAAATGTCCGTTCCTGCAGTGGCAGCTGTCTGGAAGCTGGCAGCTGTCAGCACCTTCACCTCCTGGTTCCCGGGCGCCATCAGTCTTCGTGGCGTTGTAGGCAGGTTGCTTATTTGCCCTATTTACTCTCCATTTGTCTCTTTCATCAGCTTTATACTAAAAAGCCTTTTGTTTGGACTCTTCGTACTTCTGCAGTTCTGGCTAAGTTTTGCCTTCAGCCAAACTTTTTATGAGATGAGAGCGGGAGCCTAAGGGAGGTGGAGAGGAGGGAGGGCGTGGACAGCCTGGTGCTGAGGGAAGCGTGGTCACTGCTCCGTGTGACTCGCCGTGGATCCTTGTCTCTTCCGGGCTCCCGTTGCCCCATCTGTCAAGTGGCGGTGGGGTGCTCTCGGGTGGCACGGACTGGGCAGCCACCACCTGCCGGGCTCTGTACTGGACCCTCCCTGTGTGTCATCTACCGCGACACAGCAGTCCTGGGAGGTGTACCAGGCGCTGCTGTCACCCCATCCCCCTGGCGGGGTGCCGGAGGTTCAGAATGGTTCCAGCAGCCAGCACACGGCTGGTTGGTAGGGGGGTAAGACCTTGACCTGGTGCCTTGATTCCCGCGCCCTTGCAGGCCCTCCTGTTCACAGGTCGAAGGAAGCGTTGGTCTTGGGTGTAAATAAAGCTTTGGCAGTGAGAGCCGTGTGCTTTTTTCTTGGAGAGGCCTGCATGGGGCAGCCCTTGAGTTCAGAGGCCTGCTCGGTCCCGCCACTTGCAGCTCGATGCCCGGTGTCAGGGACCCCCCTGTGAACTTGACAGTGGTGGGCCCTGCGGCCTCAGGCCTGAAGTCACAACCCCGGCGCCTCTGTGAGGGCAGCCCTTCGGCCTCCACAGGTAGATGTGGAAACCAGTCCTGAAAGGCTCAGCTTTCAGCGCAGGGGTGGACAGCCACTGTGGGGCTTGGACCTGATCTGTCGGCCTCACCGGCTGCCTTCACAAGTGGCCAGGGGGTCCCCATGTGTCTCCTGGGTCATCCAAAATCTTGGGCAAAGCTGGGGAAGGGGTCCCTGGATTCCAGAACCTCAGACCCCTGCCCCCAGCCCAGTCCTTCTCTTCACCTTCACTCGGCAGCACTTTTCTTGGGGTGTCAAGCAGACTCCAGTTAAAAACCTGAAATGTGAGTTGCCACCTGGAGCTCAGTGTGTGACAACGGGAGAGCGTGGCACTCAGGAGGGCCACGTCCCCGTGTGATCACTGGGGCTCTTAAAGATGCAGTAGGATGTATCAGAAAATATAAAGCAGACTCTGGACCCGTAATGATTATATAAATAAAATATTTATGTAATGCTAATGTATATGACCTTTGTAATTTGTTTTGCCACTAAAATAAGCTGTGTTACATACACTGAACATCTCTCGTTGAGATTTTTTATCTCCTTGAGATTTTTAAAAATTTAATATCTTTATGAAATAGATTCACAGTTTTTGTTTTACCTAAAAACTTATTTTAGTTTGCCATAACTAATAGTATCCAAAAAAAATCATGGGTTTGATGCCCGAGTTATTTTTTGTCTTAATATACTTTAAATACTTATTAATTTTTTTTGTTAGCAGCTTTTTTTTTTAATTAATCAATCAATCAATTAATTAATTAATTATTTTGCGGTACGCGGGCCTCTCACTGTTGTGGCCTCTCCCGTTGCGGAGCACAGGCTCCGGACGCGCAGCTCAGCGGCCATGGCTTACGGGCCCAGCCGCTCCGCGGCATGTGGGATCTTCCCAGACTGGGGCACGAACCTGCGTCCCCTGCATCGGCAGGCGGACTCTCAACCACTGCGCCACCAGGGAAGCCCTAATTTAATTATTTATTTGGCTGTTCCAGGTCTTAGTTGCGGCATGCGAGATCTTGGTTGCGGCCTGTGGGATCTTTAGTTGCGGCATGAAAGCTCTTTTAGTTGCAGCATGCGGGCTCTTAGTTGCAGCATGCGGGATCTAGTTCCCTGACCAGGGATCGAACCCAGGCCCCCTGCACTGGGAGCGCGGAGTTTTAACCACTGGACCACCAGGGAAGTCCCAGTAGCAGCTTTGTTGTGATGTAATTCATATACCATACAATGCGCTCATTTAAAGTATACAATTCGTTCGTTTTTCGTATATTTACAGAGTTATACAACCATCATCACTGTCAGTTTAGAACATTTTCATCACCTCAGAAAGAAACCCTCTACCCCTTTTAGCAGTCACCCCAGCTCCCTTACCTCTATCCCCTACCCCCAGCCCCTGGCAACCACTGATCTACCTTCTGTCTCTATAGATTCGCCTATTCTGTACATTTTATATAAACAGAATCATACAGTATGTCGCTTAGCATAATGTTTTCAAGGTTCACCTATGTTGTAGCGTGTGTCAGTACTTCATTCCTTTTTAGGGACACATAATATTCCATTGTATGGATAGACTGCATTTCGTTTATTCATCAGTTGATAGGCATTTGTGTTCTTTCCATGTTTTGGCTCTTATGAATAATACTGTTATAAATATTCATTTACAAGTTTTTGTGTGGACATGTGTTTTCATTCCTCTTGGACTCCACCTGGGAGTGAAATTGCTGAGTCATTGTCCCTCTATGGGTGACCTTTTGAGAAACCACCAGACTGTCTTCCAGAGTGGTTGCACCATTTTGCAATGTATGAAGGGTCCGATCTTCCCCTGTCCTCACCTTACTTGTTTTCGGTCTTTTTGCTTTTCCCCATCCCAGTGGGTGTGAGGTGGTGTCTCCTTGTGGTCTCCTTAAGGTTTGATATAGGACTGTGCAGACTGTATATTTCTTCATGAATGAGCTTTGGTAGTTTGTGTCTCTCAAAGAATTTGTTCATTCCATCTAAGTTATCAAATTTATAAACATAAACTTGTTCATAATATTCCTTTATTATCCCTTTTGATGTCTTTAGGTTCTGTCTTCTCCTTCATACCTGATATTGATAGTTATGTCTTCTTTTTTTTCCTTAGTCAGTGTGGCTAGAGATTTATTTTCTTCTACTTGCTTTGGGTTTAATTAGCTCTTCTTTTTCTCATTTCTTAAGGTAGCAATTTAGATCATTGATTCAAAATCCTTTTTAATGTAAGCATTTTAATGCTATACATTTCCCTCTAAGAATGCATCCCGCAAATCTTGATGTGCAGTATTTACATTTTCATTCAATTAAAACATATTTTCTAATTTGATTTTTACCTCCACTTTGACCTATGGGATATTTAGAACTTATTACTCAGCTTCCAAATTTGTGGGGATTTTCCTGATATCTTTCTGTTGTTAATTTCCTTGTTATTAATTCTGTTATGCTCAGAAAACATACTTTATATGATTCAAATACTTTTACGGCCCAGAATATGGTCTGTTTTGCTGAATGTTTCATGCGCTCTTGGCAAGAATGTGTATTTCACTGTTGTTGGGTGGAGTGTTCTATAAACGACAGTTTGGTCAAGTTAGATGATGGTATTGTTCAGTTAGTTCTTCTAGATCCTTGCCGATTTTTTGTCTACTTGTTCTTTCAGTTATTGAGAGAGGAGTGTTGAGGTCGCCAGCTATAATTGTGGATTTGTGTATTTCTCTCTTCAGTTCTGTCTTTTCTCCCTTATGTATTTTGAAGCTGCCACCACAGCTCCACTGGGGGCCTGCTTGCCAGTCAAAGCTGTTAGACAAAATAAGAAGAAGAAGAAGAAAAAGAAAAAAGACCAAGGAAAGAAAATAGCAGCTCGTCTTCGTGCTGCTCACTCCTCCAGGTTTTGCCCTCTCTCCGGGGTCTGTTTGCTTGTGTTCACTTTCAGTGTTCTCAGAGAGCTGCTTTCTGCATTTTGTCCAGAGCCTGTTGTAATCAGTGGGCAGAGAGGCTCTGGTGGGCTTACTGGATCCCACGTGGCCCCAGGTGGACTTTGAACATATTTTGTTCCTGGCCTTGAGTTTCCTCTCTTCTGTTGGCTTGATGCCACCTGCCCGTGGGCCTCCACTGCTGTCTCCTCTCCAGGGGCTCTTCCCAAGCCCCCCTGGGTCGGGTGCCCCCCTCCTTCTCTCAGTCTGGGTTGTAGCTGCTTGGCAAGTGTCACCCCCGCACTGGAATGTGAGCCGCATGAGGGCTGGGGGACACGACGGCCTTGTCCAACCTGGCATTGTGTCCCCAGACTCTGTATTGCTGGCATGGGGTCAGCGGCTCAATCAGTGTTTCTCGAATAAATGGTCACAGCAACCTCCGTGAAGCTGCAGCCTTAACTCTGCAAAGATTGTATGACTTTAGGAAAGTTTGTGCAATCCAAATTCGTGCCCCAACCAAGAGCCCCCCAGTTAGAGGGCGGTGTTGACAGCAGTGCTGTCTCCAGTGCATGGATGTTCTGTGTACCCTGCCAGTGGGCAGACTCTCCCGGTGGCCACAGCCTTCCCTACGTACCCTGAGAGAAGACTGCCTGGTGCCTTTCACAGATGTAGTGCGCAAGCTGAGAAGGATGAGGGGACGTGTGAGAGGAAACCTCGTGGTGCATCCTGTAATTAGGCTGTGCCGAGCTGTCCACTCATCGCGCTGGATTCAGAGAGGAGATGAAGGGTGGACATCTCTCCTCACCCGCTGTGTGCCCTTTTTATATCAAGTGAATTTCTCAGTTTTTAATTCTAGTATTTCACTTAAAATTTTTTTTTAAAAAGACGTGGTTGGGGCTTCCCTGGTGGCGCAGTGGTTGAGAGTCTGCCTGCCGATGCAGGGGACACGGGTTCATGCCCCGGTCCGGGAAGATCCCACATGCCGCGGAGCGGCTGGGCCCGTGAGCCATGGCTGCTGAGCCATCACTTAAAATTTTTTTTTAAAAAGATGTGGTTACCTGGTTTGCCTCATTCATTTATTCATTGAACATTTGCTGAGCACCTGCCACGTGTAGGACATCTTCCTAGCTTCCAAGACTCAAAGGAGCTACAGGAAACGCCTCACGCCTGCTGTTGGCACCGTTATCCACCAAGTTGCTAGACCATGTGGGAAACCTCCCTGGCAGCTTTAGGATTGCCCTCCCCATACCACCCCCATACCCTGTGCTTCCCTCTTCTGGGGTCGTGCAGGCTGTCCACTGCGCACAGGCACCTGGCCAAGGGGGTGGCTGGGTGCTGGAATCCAGCCTATGCTCCGCTGGCCAAGCGATGCCCCTAGCATGGGGTGATCTCCACCTGAAGGAGGGTCTTTTCCCGATATGCACCAAGGGGCCAGGTGGGCCAGCCGTGGCCCCATCCCTTCCCCTCTGTCTGCTCCATCCACTCCCTCTCCATCCCCGCAGCCTCACCAGGTCTGCCCCTCGCCCTCTCCCCCCGGGATGCCAGCGCTGCCCACTGCCCACCGCCTTACGTCTTCCACACCACGGCAAGTATCATCATTTGGAAACGCAAATCCGAACACATCGCCCTTGGGCTCAGGGCTCTTCCCGGCCCAGCACCCTGCAGTGCCCATGAGAGCAGGTCCAGGCCTTCCTTCCTGGTGAGGACAACTCCGCACGGCCCAGCCCAGCCTCCCTCACCAGGCTTGGCTCTGAGAGCCCAGCCTGCCCCAAGCCACCACCTCACAGGACTGGGGGACTTCACACCTTTCCAGACTGTTTGACTTGTCTGCCACGAGTGGGATTTACTCTTCAGAATAAAAGAGTAGATACATTATTTTCCAAAGAAGATAGAGGAAGGGGAGCTTGCAAAGGAGCAGCCAGAGACCTGGGAGGAGAGCTGGGTCCAGGGCTGCGAGCTGATGAGGATCGGGGGAGGGACTGTGGACTCGGGGTGCCAGCAACATGCAGAGGTAGAGGTGTGAGAGGATGTCAGGGACCTGGAGACGTGGTGTGCCCGTGACATGAGAGCAGAAAGGGAGGCTGTTCTCTAGACGTTCAGATTACAGAAGTAATCTGTGCTTTTTGCAGGCTGCTTGGAAAATGGAAAACTGTAATGAGGACGATAACGCATTCAATTTCAACACAGCCAGAACCACCACTGACAGTTGGGGTCCTTCCTTCCAGTTTTTCAATGCATATATTTACATTTTTAAGTAGTTTCCCCCCAACTGAATATATCCTTAGTGTTTCTGTATTGTTAAACAGTTTTTGGGTGGTGTAATTTTTAGTAGTTACCCAATATACTGTCATGTATTTAACCAGCCCTCTATTATTGGGTATTTATCATATTCCCAGTGTTCCCTTTATTACAACACTAAGGCGAACATCCCTGTGTGTAAATTCCCAGATGCAGACTTGATCAAAGGGTATGTGTGCTTTTAGGTTCTGGATCCCACTGAATCCAGAAGCCACTTCCTTCCAGAAGGGATTACCAGTTCACCCTGGGAACGGGCTTGGTGGGTTAACTTGCTTGTTTTGGGCATAGGCGAGGGGCATGCAGGCTCACCACCGTCCGGGGAAGAGCTGGTTCAGGGGGAGGGGCTGAAGGTTGGGG
>NW_020172178.1:6587030-6622922 GCF_003031525.2 Neophocaena asiaeorientalis asiaeorientalis
CGGGAGGTGGAAGGAAGTGGGGCGGGGGGCCAGGGCAGCCAGGCCAGGGGGGCCTGCTTCCTTCCAGGGCCCCTGTCTCGGCCATGGACTAGGTCCCTTGTGCTCTGGTTTCCTTCTCTCTGGCCCAGGCAGGACAGCCCCACACTCTCCATCTGTCCTGTCCAGAGTAGGCCTGAGCCTCTGTGCGTTGCCCCGTGTTGCTTCTTGAGGGTCCGAGACGCCTGGAAGAGATGGGTGCATACCGCGCACGGCGCAGGCGCCCAGACTCCGCCGAGCTGCGCTGCCCTTGGAGGTGGCTGCATTGTTAGAACCCTATTTTAATTCATGCCTCCATTGTAAAGTGAGGAAAACCAATTTTTCACTTGAGAGGTTCAGCAATGTGGATACATGTGTAATTGTCTATTTCTGCCTTTCTTCCTTTCTCTCGTGTTCTGTAGCCGTAATTTAAAATTTCACGGTCTCCAACTTGATGGCTTCTCTGTGGGCATGTTCAGATCCGCCTCAGGTTCAGCAGGCACTAATTGAGCAGCTACTCTCTGCCTCTGGCTGGGCAGCCTGTGGGGTGCGGTGGGGGGTGGGGACGGGCTCCGGTGTCGGCCGCAGATCGCATGTCACGCCGGCTCTGCCTCTACTCAGCTGTGTGATCACCGGCAGGCCCTTCCCGTTTCTGAGCCTGGGTGTCCTCGTCTGCACAGTGGGGCTGGTAATCTCCACCCCGCAAGGTGGTCATGAGGATTAAGTGAGGTCACACGTGAAGCCCCTAGCAAGGCGCATGGCACACAGTAGGTGTTCAGTTAATGCACCCTGCCGTCTCCGATGATCACCACAGGGTCGTGCTTTCCACGAGCTTGTGATAATTGGCAGTCAGGAGCTGCCTTCAGCTTTGCTAAAAGCTGAGTGGAGGTCATACTTTTCCCCCAGCCAGGCAGCGCGCCTGACCGAAATGTCAAGTGCCTGCTTTCGGCTGAAGATGTTCTAACCAGGTGTGATAACATGGTCCTCTCAAGCTGATCAGAGGCTCAGATATACATTCCCCTGTGTCTTTGATTAATTTTTAAAAGAGAGAAATGAATTAATTATTGCCTAGTGAGTATGGATGCTCAGAGTATAGGGGAAGAGCAGACAGCGGGACCTCAGGAGATGCCTCGTCGAGAACCTAGCCCTAGGCGTCCAGGAGTTGTCCCAGGTCCGGTGAGTCCCAGAAAACTGGCCAGTGCAGAGACAGAGGAAGGTGGCAACTCAGGCCCTATCCAGGGGTGACCGTGTGGGTGTGGGTTTCCTGGATTCCCTGGGGCTCCTGGAGAGTGAGATGCAGTTGGCTGCTTCTCTCCAGGTGTCCCCTCATGTCCCCCTCCCCCAGGCCCGAGGCCCACGACCTGTCCTGCTACTCCCTGGCCAGCTCCTCGGGCTACATTGTGGAGGGTCACACCTAGGAAGGCGGACCTTGGGGGGCATATCCTGCTCCTGCTTGGCCGCGGTGGAGGAGCCTGAGGCAGTTTCTGGAGGTGCCGTGTGGGGAGAGGTGCGGTGCCCTGGGCCTCCCACCCAGCTGCAGACAGCTGGTGGCTTCCTTCTCCACGTGGTCTGAGGGACACTCGTCCCCGCCACTCCTCCACCCCCACCCCCTTGGGGAAAAGGCCCGTCCTCTGGGCCGTAGTCCTCCCATCTGTCAGGAAGGGGCTGGACTCTGTGATGGGGTCTGCACCGAGCAGAGCCCCCTCCGCACAGGGTGTATCTGGGAAGGGCTCAACTGAGGCTTCATGCTGCAAGCAGTCAGCCTCCTGTCCCGCGCTCAGGGGAACTGGAGGCCCAGACGGGGCTGCTCCCCACCCGCTGACTCCCCAGGGTCCTGGAGTGCTTGGTCTAGATCCATTCATCAGGGGCTCCTTCAGACGCTCACCAGATACCTGCCGGGTGGCACGTGGCCACAGGATGGAGGGAAATGAGGCTCATCCCTGCTCCGAGCCCTGAGCTCACAGTCAAGGGGAAGAGACAGAGTCAGTCAGAGTGTAGCGTGGTGGTAGCTGCCGTGGAGGGGATGACGAGAGGCCCACGGACGAAGGAACTGACGAGTCTGCCTGGCGCTTTGGGAGGCTTGGTTGGCAGAGGGTTTTAAAGGATGCATAGGAGTGTTCTAGTCATCAAGTCTGGGTAAGGAATTCTAGGCATAAGGAATGCACAAAGGCGCAGAGGCGTGAAAGGGCTTGACAGGTGAGGGAATGGTGAGGGGTCTGTGTGGCTGGCGTGCGCACAGGGTGTGTGTGTAAGTCGGTGTGGGTATGTTTGTGTGTGTGTGTACAGGAGGGTTAGGAATCAAGGTGGCTGTCTGTGCAGGGCCTCCACCCCAGCCATGTTTAGGTTGTGGCCCAGGGCTGAACACCTCGAGGGAGGCTTTAGAGACAGGGAGCCCTCAGACACCCCCGGTGCCCTCAAACAGGCACGCAGACACCCCCAGTGCTCACAACGTTGCCTTTAGGGAAGGCTCAGAGCAGAGGCTGGTCCTCCGGGAGCCCGAGCCAGCTCATCAGTTATACCTAAACGTAAAAGGGAAAGGTGTCCTCCCCCAGCATATGGTTATTAAAGCTCGCCATCTTTAAACCTCATTAAGGAGTGTTAAATGCTAATGGATTTAGAGAAGGGCATCTTGGGGCCTCTGTTTCCTAGGAAACATTTGAGCGCAGGTGCTTTATAATGAGCTGTACCTATTTTAAAAGTGAGCCACGAGGCCCACTTTGATAGGCTGGATCTCAGATGCTGATGGGTAAGTGTGAACAAAGCCGGTGGAGGCCAGTGGAGATGCTCTGTGCTCTCTGAAATATCATTCTCTGGTGGTTTCTATAGAAACCACTGGCACCTAGGTAGGAGAATTGCCGAGCTCCGGAGTCTCATTTACGCAACACAGCGTTGCCTGCAGCCTCAGCAACTCTGCCCCAGCCTCTGAAGACCACTGGAGTCCTGTTGGCAGGTTGGGACTGGGTTCTGGACAAAACGGGACAGATGTGTGTTGCCGCAGCTGTAATTTTGCTTTAATTATGTCTGTTCTATACCTGCTGCTTGATTTCCGCTGGTCCCCACTCTGCTTGTTATTTCAGGCCCACTGACAATAAGAAGAATTAACATTTGTGGAGCTCATTCCTCCCCACAGAGCACTTTAAAGAAACTTTTTATTATTGAAGCAGTTAAATATATACCAAAGTAGAGAAATTGATGAACCTCCAGCACCCTGTTTAAACAATTATAAACATATGGCCAAGCTTCTTTTAGCTATAGTCCTACCCATTTTCCCAACAGTCTCTCCCTCCGTGCCCCCGCTGCTGAATTCTTCTGAAGCAAATCCCAGAAACATGCTAGTATTTCATTTGTACACACTCTTGTTTCTTTAAAAGATAAGGACTGAAAAAGGTGATTATAGTACTGTTGTCCCTTCTAACAATTTAGCAATAATTCCTTAATATCATCAGATACTCAGTACATATTTAAGTTTCCCTGATTGGCTCATAATTTTAAACATTTTAAAACAGTTGCCTTGTTCAAATGGGAATCTGAACATTTGGTTGATAAGCCTTGTTGAACCTCTGGGTTTCGCTCCTTCTTTGTTTTCCTTGTAACTTATTTAACTGGGGAATAAATTGGTTGTTTGTCCTTCATTTTCCTCACTGCATCCCCTGTGGTGTGATCTAACACGTTCCTCTGTTCCCTGTATGTCTTATAAACTGGCAGTTAAGGCTAGACAGGGCTTCTCATGCTGTGGTGTGCATGCAGATCACCTGGGGAGCTTGTTACTCCAATTCTAATTGACCCTGTGGCTCCAGGGAAGATACATTTCTAATAAGCGCCCAGGTAATACCTATGATAGAGGCTTGATAAGACTCAGGGACTTATTTTCTCTTTCCTTTTTTAAAAAAATTTTTTATTATAAATTTATTTATTTATTTATTTTATCTTTGGCTGCATTGGGCCTTCGTTGCTGCGCGTGGGCTTTCTCTTGTGGCGGCGAGCGGGGGCTACTCTGTTGTGGTGCGGGGACTTCTCATTGCGGTGGCTTCTCCTGTTGCAGAGCACAGGATCTAGGTGCGTGGGCTTCAGTAGTTTTGGCGTGCGCGCTCAGTAGCTGTGGCTCGTGGGCTCTAGAGCACAGGCTCAGTAGTTGTGGCACACAGGCTTAGTTGCTCCGTGACATGTGGGATCTTCCCGGACCAGGGTTCGAACCCGTGTCCCCTGCATTGACAGGTGGATTCTTAACCACTGCGCCACCAGGGAAACCCTCTTTTCTTTTTTTCAAGAATATTTGATCAGATTCAGGCTCAGTTTTTTGAAGAAGAGGTCATAGGCAGTGGTACATACTTCCATCAGGAGGCACTTAATGTCTGCTTGAACCATTTTTGATGACGGTGTGATTGATCAGGGAGTTCAGGGGTTGTCTGCCTGGTACCTCATTTATAAAATCCTCATCAGCTTTGCACCTAATTGTCTCGGCAGTTACTAATGATCACTGCCTAGATCTATGAATTCATTAGAAGTTGGAAAATACTGGACTACTTCTATAGAGAAAGATTTGCTTTCAAACTTAGCTACCCTGAGGACAGGAAAGCCAAGAGAAAGGCTTGAGTCTTTCCCTTTATATACAAGTTTTCAGAATAATGGGTTGCTTCCCTAGCATCTCCAAAGGTACCTAATTGGGTTTTCATGGGTGTTCTTTTTATTTTGTTAGTGCCATTATGAACTTTTGGCTTTATAAAATACTTGATATGTCTCAATCAGTTGTGGCCCTTATTACCCCAGCTGTCAAATCGCCCTGTATTTCGTGAGTGAGCCTCTTTAAATATGCTTCTGAATCTTTTTTTTTAACTCAGCTTTACTGAAGTGTAACTTAATACAGCTGACTGCCGCCCATTAGCGTGCACAGATCAATGAGTTCTGACGGATGTATACATTTGTGGAGCCACCACTACAATCAAGATACAGAACATTTCCATCACCCCAAAATTCCCTCTTGCCCCTTTGCGATAAATCCGTTCCCCTATTTCAGCCCCTTGGCAACTACTGACCTGCTTTCTGTCACTAAAGAGAAGTTTGCATTTTTCTAGACTTTTATAGAAGTGGAATCACGCAGTAGGTAATCTTTTGTGTCTGGTCTCTTCTAGCGTAATGATTTTGGGGTTCATCCATATTGTTGTTCGTATCAGTATTCCTTTTTACTGCTGAGTGGTATTCCATTGTATGAATATATCACACATCGTTTATCCATTTACCTGCTGATGGACATTTTGGGGTGTCTCCAGTTTTGGGCTATTATAAATGAAGCTGCTGTGACTGTTCATGAACAGGTCTTTGTGTGGATATGTATTGATATTTTCATTTCTCTGGGGTATGTAACTGGGAGTGTAGGTGTTAAGTGGCATAGTATGTGTAAGTTTAAATTGCTAATAAACTGCTGAGCTGTTTCCTAAGTGGTTGTACCATTTTGCATTCCCATCAACAGCGCAGGAGAGTTTCGGTTCCCCCCACACTCTGACCAGCACTTCGCGTTGTCAATCTTTTCCATTTTAGCCATTGTAGTGGGTGTGTAGTGGTATCTGATTGTGGCTTTCATTTCATTTTCCTGATGACTAATGATGCTGCTCATCTTTTCATGGGTTTGTAAACCAACCATTTGAATATCTTCTCCTGTGAAGGTCTGTTCAAATCTTTTGCCTATTTAAGATTATGATGATGATGAAGAAGTTCTACGAATTCTTTGTATATTTTCTTCTCCCATTCCATGGCTTTTTGTGTCCTAGCTAAGAAATCTTTGTCCACTGTAAGGTTGCAAAGATTTTCTCCTGTTTTCTTATACAAGTTTTATAGTTTTTCCTTGGTTTTTTTGTTTGTTTGTTTTTTTGTTTTGGCTGCGTTGGGTCTTCGTTGCTGCGTGCGGGCTTTCTCTAGTTGCAGCGAGCGGGGGCTCCTCTTCGTTGTGGTGCGCGGGCTTCTCACTGTGGTGGCTTCTCCTGTTGTGGAACACGGGCCCTAGGCTCACGGGCTTCAGTAGTTGTAGCGTGCAGGCTTCAGTAGTTGCGGTGCACGGGCTCATTAGTTGCGGTGGGCTCAGTAGTTGTGGCTTGCAGGCTCTCGAGCGCAGGCTCAGTAGTTGTTGCTTGTATTTTTAAGTCTATGATCCACTTTGAGTTACCTTTTGTGTACGGTATGAGGTAAGGTTTTACTTTTTGTCACGTAGGATACTCAGTTGCTGTAGCACCATTTGTTGAAAAGACATTCCCTTCCCCATTAGATTGTTTTAGGACCTCTGTTTGAAAATCAATCGGCCGTGTAAGCATGGTCTCTTTCTGGGTTCTCAGTCCTGTTCATTGATTGATATAGCTAGCTATCCTTTTACCAATACCATTCTCTCTTGGTTACTGTAGCTTTACAGTAGTTCTTGAAATTGGATAGTACAAGCCCTCCAACTTTGTTTTTCTTTTTCAACATTTTTCTGGCTATTTTAGGTTCTTTATCATCCCATTTCAGTTTTATAATCACCTTGTCAATGTCTACAATAAAGTACCTTCCGATATATATATATATATATTTTTTTTGGTACGCGGGCCTCTCACTGTTGTGGCCTCTCCCATTGAGGAGCACAGGCTCCGGACGCGCAGGCTCAGCGGCCATGGCTCACGGGCCCAGCCGCTCCGTGGCATGTGGGATCTTCCTGGACCGGGGCACAAACCCATGTCCCCTGCATCGGCAGGCGGACTCTCAACCACTGCGCCACCAGGGAAGTCCCCTCCCGATATTTTGATTAGGATTATGTTTAATTTATAGATTGATTTCAGGAGAACTGGCACCTTAAAAATATTGAGTCTTCTGACTCATGAACATTATATCTTTCTGTTTGTTTAGATCTTCTTTAATTTCTCTCAGCAGTGCTTTGTAGTTTCCAGTGTTCAGATGTTTCACATATTGTATGACATTTATTCCTTGGTATAAACTATATTTCATGGTTTTGGATACTATTGTGAATGAATTCTTTTAAAATTTCATTTTCCAATGTTTGTTGCTTGTATATAGAAATACTATTTACTTTCTCATTTGACCTTGTATCCTGTGACCTTACTAAATTAACTTCTTAGTCCTAGTAGTTTTTTCATAGATTACTTAGGAATTTTTATGTACATGATCATGTTGTCTGCAAACAATAGAGTTTCATAGCTTCCTTTCCAATGTATATGCATTTCTATCTTTTTCTCACTATATTGCAATGGCTGGCACCTCCAGTACAGTGTTGGATAAAAGTGGTGAGAGTGAACATCCTTGTCTTGTTCCTGATCTTATGGGGTTTTACCATTAAGAATGATGTTATATGTGGGGGTTTCTAGATATCTTAAATTGGTTTAAGGGACTTACCTTCTAGTCTTAATTTTCTGAAAGTTTTTATCATATATTGGTGTTGAATTTTGTCAAATCATTTTTTCCTAGATTCAGTTAATATGGTGGATTACATTGATTTAAAAAAAATGTTAAATCAATATTTATGCATTTCTGGGATAAACCCTACTTGGTCGTGATATATTATCCTTTTTATATACAGTTTAATTCTAGTTGCTAATAATTTGTTAAGGATTTTATATCTATGTTCATGAAGATTATTGGCTTATACTTTTTTCTTATGTTGTCTTTGTCTGGTTTTGATGTGAGGTTAATATTTTCCTCACAAAAATGAATTGAGAAAGGTTCTCTCCTTGTATACTTTCTGAATGTTTGTGTAGGATTGGTGTTATTTCTTTCTTAATGTTTGATAGAATTCACCAGTGAAGATACCTGAACCCAGGGTTTTCTTTGTTGGAAGGCTTTTACTTACAAAATAATTTTTTTTAAGTATAAATAAGGAAACCATAAACAAAATGAAAAGACAGCCCACAGAATGGGAGAAAATATTTGCAAATGAAGCCACTGATGAGGGATTATCTCCAAAATATACAAACAGTTCATGCAGCTCAATATCGAAAAAACAAACACCCAATCAAAAAATAGGCTGAAGATCTAAATAGACATTTCTCTAAAGAAGACATATAGATGGAATAGACACATGAAAAGATGCTCAACATTGCTAATTATTAGAGAAATGCAGATCTAAACTACAGTGAGGTATCACCTCACACCGGTCACAATGGCCCTCATCAAAAAGTCTACAAAAAATAAATGCGGAGAGGGTGTAAGGAAAAGGGAACCCTCCTACACCGTTGGTGGGAATGTAAATTGGTACAACTACTATGGGGAACAAATAGTATGGAGGTTCCTTAAAAAAGTAAAAGTAGAAGTACCATATAATCAATCCAGCAGTCCCACTCTTGGCCATATATCCAGAGAAAACCATAATTCAAAAAGACACATGCACCCCAGTGTTCATTGCAACACTATTTATAATAGCCAAGACATGGAAGCAACCTAAATGTCCATCAACAGATGAATGGATAAAGAAGATGTGGTACCTATATACAATGGAATATTACTCAGCTGTAAAAAGAATGAAACAGTGCCATTTGCAGCAATATGGATAGACTAGAGATTATTATACTAAGTGAAGTAAGTCAGACAGAGAAAGACAAATATCATATGATATCACTTATATGTGGAATCTAAAAAAAATGATACAGGTGAACTTATTTACAAAATAGACTCACAGACTTCAAAAATAAACTTATGGTTACCAGAGGGGAAAGGTGGGGGTGGGGGGCTTCCCTGGTGGCGCAGTGGTTAGGAACCCACCTGCCAACGCAGGGGACGTGGGTTCGAGCCCTGGTCCAGGAAGATCCCACATGCCGCGGAGCAACTAAGCCCAGGAACCACAACTACTGAGCCTGCATGCCACAACTACTGAAGCCCATGTGCCTAGAGCCCGTGCTCGGCAAAAGAGAAGCCACCACAACGAGAAGCCCATGCACCGCAATGAAGAGTAGCCCCCTCTCGCTGCAACTAGAGAGAGATCATGCACAACAGCAGAGACCCAACTCAGCCAAAAATAAATGAATAAATTAATTAATTAAAATTTTTTTCTTAAGAAAAAAAGAATCTGAAAAAGAATGGATATGTGTATATGGATAACTGAATCACTTTGCTGTACACCTGAAACTAACACAACATTGTAAATCAACTATACCCCAATATAATATAAAAAGTAAATTTAAAAAAAGTATATATAGGGCTATTCAGGTATTCTATTTCTTCCTCATTTTTGTAACTTTTTTCTTTCAAGGAATTTGTCCATTTCATCTAAGTTGTCAGATTTGTTGGCCTAAAATTGCTCTTATCATTATTCCTTTCAATTTATTTTTTAATTGGCTGTAAGTTCTTAATTTCTTCCTGTTGATCTGAGTACCAGTCTGCTGTCATTACCCTTCAGCCTGAAGAACTTCCTTTAACGTTTCTTGTAGTACAGGTTTGCGGGTTGTGAATTCTCTCAGTTTTTGTTTATCAAAAAAGTCTTTATTTCGCCTTCATTTTTTCCATGTCAGCCCTTTAAAAAACACCTTTATAGAAGTATAAATGACATATAATAAGCAGCACATATTTGAAGTATACAGTTTGATAGGTGTCGACATGCACATATGTCCATGAAACCATCGCCACAACCAAGGTTAAGTATCGATACATCCATAACCTTCAGCTGTTTCTGTGCCCCTTCATAATGCTTTCCTCCTACCCCTCCACTGATTTGTTTCCTGTCATTGTAAGTTAGTGTCCATTTTCTAGAATTTTTGTGTAAATATGGTCATATGGCAGGTGATTTTTGATTTTGCGTGATTTTTTTCCCATTCAGCATAATTATTTTGAGATTGATCCATGTTGTTGTGTATCAGTAATAGTTCATTCCTTCATATTGCTAAGTATTCAATAGTATTCCATTGTAAGGATATACCACAGTGTATCTTTTTACATATTGATGGACATTGGGTTGTTTCCAGTGTTTAGTTATTACAAACAAAGTTACAATGACCATTCATGTACGTGCCTTTGTGTGGACACATGTTTTCATTTCTTTCGGTGTTATGGGCCGAATTGTGTTCCCACCCCCCGGCCCCCTTCCCCCAAACTAAACTGGTATGTTGAAGACCTAACCCCTAATGTAACTATATTTTGAAAGCAGGACTTTAAAGACATAATTAAGGTTAAATGAGGTCATAAGAGTGAGGCCCTAAACCAATAGGACTGGTGTTCTTAGAAGAAGAGGAAGAATCACCAGAGCTTTCTCTGTGCACCACATAGGGAAAAGGCCGCGTGGGAACACAGCAAGGAGGCACCATCTTCAAGCCAAGGAGAGAGGCCTCACCAGAAACCAACCCTGTTGGCACCTTGATCTTAAGACTTCCAGCCTCCAGAACTGTGGGAAAATAAATGTCTGTTGTGTTAAGCCACCAAGTCTATGGAACTTTGTTATGGCAGCCTGAGCTGACTGAGACATTGGATAAATACCTAGGATTGGAATGTCTGGGTCATATGCTGGTGTACGTGTAACTTTTTTAGAGAAACTGCCAGTTTCCCAAATGATTGCACTATTTTACATTCCCGCCAGCATTTTGTGAGGATTCCATTGTTCTCTGTCTTAGCCAACATTTGGTATGGTCAATCTTTCTAATTTTAGACATTCTAAAATGTACTGATATATAGTGTGGTATCTCACTGTGGTTTTGATTTGCATTTCCCTAATGACTAACAATGTTGAGGATGTTTTCATGAACTTATTTGCCATCTGTTGATTTTTTTGATGAAGTGTTTGTTCAGATTTTTTGCTCATTTAAAAAATCGGACTGTTTGTTTTTGTAATACTGAGTTTTGAGCGTTCTTTATATTTAGAATATAAGATGTTTATCACATATGTGATATGCAGATACTTCCTCACAGTCTATAGGTTGTATTTTCATTCTCATAACAGTTTTTTTTTTAAAGAGCAAATTAAAAAATTTTTGGTAACGTCCGATTTATCAACATACCTTATTGGTGTACAATCTAAGTAAACTTTGCCTAACCTAAGGCCACAAAGATTTGCTCCTGTTTACTTCCAGAAGTTATATAGTTTTGGGCTTTATACTATTCTGTGGTCCATTTTGTATTAATTTTTATTTTTGGTGCAAGGTATGGATGGAAGTTAATGGTTTTGCATATAGGTATTCAATATTCCTGTAACATTTGTTGAAAACAATATCTATGCCTTTATGCCTCTGTGGAAAATCAGATGACTAAATATGTGTAGGTCTTTTTTGTACTCTCTCTTCAATTCCATTGTTTTCTTTGTCTATCTTTACTCCATTGTTTCCATTATTGTAATCTTATAATGGGTCTTGTAATCAGGTGGTGTAAGTCTTCCAATTTTTTCTTTCACAAAATTGTTTTGACTATTCTAGGTTCTTCGCATTTACATTTCAATTTTACAAGCACTTTGTCGGTTTCTACAAGAAAAGCCTGCTTAAACGTTGAATGATATTGCATTTATTTAATCTACAGATCAATTTGGAGGAGGACTGAATTCTTTTTTTTTTTTATTGACTTACAGTTTCGTTTCAGTGTTCTTATGTGAGCTTATGTGAGCTTTATGAGGGAGGACTCTACCCTAGTTTTATTTATACCTTAATTACCATTCCTCCAAAAACCAACCAACCAACCAACCAACCAGCACTCCTTATTGCTATCTGAAGGGACATTTTATATATATATATATATTTCTTTTTAATTTTATTTTATTTATTTTTTTATATAGCATGTTCTTATTAGTCATCAATTTTATACACATCAGTGTATACATGTCAATCCCAATCGCCCAATTCATCACACCACCATCCCCACCCCCCTGCGGCTTTCCCCCTTTGTGTCCATACGTTTGTAATTTTGTATCCTGCAACTTTACCAAATTCATTGATTAGCTCTAGTAGTTTTCTGATGGCATTTTTAAGATTCTCTATATATAGTATGATGTCATCTGCAAACAGTGACAGTTTTACTTCTTCTTTTCCAATTTGTATTCCTTTTATTTCTTTTTCTTCTCTCATTGCCATGGTTAGGACTTCTAAAACTATGTTGAATAATAGTGGTGAGAGTGGACATCCTTGTCTTGTTCCTGATCTTAGAGGAAATGCTTTCAGTTTTTCACCATTGAGAACGATGTTTGCTGTGGGTTTGTCATATATGGCCTTTATTATGTTGAGGTAGGTTCCCTCTACGCCCAGTTTCTGGAGAGTTTTTATCATAAATGGGTGTTGAATTTTGTCAAAAGCTTTTTCTGCATCTATTGAGATGATTATATGGTTTTTATTCTTCAGTTTGTTAATATGGTGTATCACATTGATTGATTTGTGTATATTGAAGAATCCTTGCATCCCTGGGATAAATCCCACTTGATCATGGTGTATGATCCTTTTAATGTGTTCTTGGATTCTGTTTGCTAGTATTTTGTTGAGGATTTTTGCATCTATATTCATCAGTGATATTGGTCTGTAATTTTCTTTTTTTGTAGTATCTTTGTCTGGTTTTGGTATCAGGGTGATGGTGGCCTCATAGAATGAGTTTGGGAGTGTTCCTTCCTCTGCAATTTTTTGGAAGAGCTTGAGAAGGATGAGTGTTAGCTCTTCTCTAAATGTTTGATAGAATTCACCTGTGAAGTCATCTGGTCCAGGGCTTTTGTTTGTTGGAAGATTTTTAATCACAGTTTCAATATCAGTGCTTGTGATTGGTCTGTTCATATTTTCTATTTCTTCCTGGTTCAGTCTTGGAAGGTTATACCTTTCTAAGAATTTGTCCATTTCTTCCAGGTTGTCCATTTTATTGGCATAGAGTTGCTTGTAGTAGTCTCTTAGGATGCTTTGTATTTCTGCGGTGTCTGTTGTAACTTCTTCTTTTTCATTTCTAATTTTATTGATTTGAGTCCTCTCCCTCTTTTTCTTGATGAGTCTGGCTAATGGTTTATCAATTTTGTTTATCTTCTCAAAGAACCAGCTTTTAGTTTTATTGATCTTTGCTATTGTTTTCTTTGTTTCTATTTCATTTATTTCTGCTCTGATCTTTATGATTTCTTTCCTTCTGCTAACTTTGGGTTTTGTTTGTTCTTCTTTCTCTAGTTCCTTTAGGTGTAAGGTTAGATTGTTTATTTGAGATTTTTCTTGTTTCTTGAGGTAGGCTTGTATAGCTATAAACTTCCCTCTTAGAATTGCTTTTGCTGTATCCCATAGTTTTTGGATCGTCGCGTTTTCATTGTCATTTGTTTCTAGGTATTTTTTTATTTCCTCTTTGATTCCTTCAGTGATTTCTTGGTTATTTAGTAACATATTGTTTAGCCTCCAGTGTTTGTATTTTTTAGGTTTTTTTTCCCTGTAATTCATTTCTAATCTCATAGTGTTATGGTCAGAAAAGATGCTTGATATGATTTCAATATTCTGCTATTGATCCCTTCTAGTGTAGTTTTTCATTTCAGTTATTGTGTTGTTCATCTCTGTTTGTTTGTTCTTTAATTCTTCTAGGTCTTTGTTAAACATTTCTTGCATCTTCTCGATCTTTGCCTGCATTCTTTTTACGAGGTCCTGGATCATCTTCACTATCATTATTCTGAATTCTTTTTCTGGAAGGTTGCCTATCTCCACTTCATTTAGTTGTTTTTCTGGGGTTTTATCTTGTTCCTTCATCTGGTACATAGTCCTCTGCCTTTTCATCTTGTCTGTCTTTCTGTGAATGTCAGCACTGAATTCTTAACTTCAAGTCTTCCAATCCATAATCATAGTATATTTCTCCATATATTTAAACCTTCATTTTTTCTCACCAATGTTTTGTAGTTTTTATTGTACAACTCCATCACATTGTTTTTGTTTAGATTTATCCCTAAGTATTTATATATTTTTATGCTATTGTAAATAGTATTTTTCAATTTCAATTTCTGGTTATACATTGTTAGAATATAGAAATATAGTGGATATTTGTATTTTTACCTTGAATTCTGCAACTGTGGTAAGCTCATTTATTAGTTCTAGTTGCTTCATTGTAGGTTCTATTTCTGCAAAGATGGTCATGTCATCTGTGAATAAAGGCAGCTTTAATTCTTTTCTAATTTGGATGTAATTACTTCTTTCCTCCTTCCTCCTGTTACCTTATTGCACTGGCTCAAACCTCTAAAACAATGTTGACTTAGAAGTGGTGAGAATGGACATACTTGCCTTTCCAATCTTAGAAAAAAAAAATTGCATTCTTTTTCATAGTTACATATGATGTTAACTGTAGTTTTTTTCGGTAGATGCCCCTACCGGTTTGAGGACATCCCCTTTTATTCCTAGTTTGTTGAGATTTTTTATCATGAATAAACGTTGGATTTTGTCAAATGCCTTTCTCACATCTATTGAAGGGATAGTGTGGTTTTTCTCTTTTATTTCGTTAATATGGTGGAATTTCTTGATAGATTTTCAAATATTAAAACAACGTTGTATTACTGGGATTAATCTCACTTTATTGTGATACATTATCTTCTTTATATCTTTATGGGATTCTATTAGGTAAAATGTGTTAAGAATTTTTAATGTATGTTCATCAGGGGTATTGATCTATATTTTTCTTATAATATCTTTGTCTGGTTTTGGTATCAGAGTAATTCTGGTCTCATAAGTAATTTGGGAAGTGTTCCTTTCTCTTCAGTTTTCTGGAAGAGTTTGTGTATAATTGATATTATTTATTCCATAAATATTTGCCAGAATTGACTAGTGATGAGACTGGCTTGGCCTGAAATTTTCTTTGCGGGAAGATTTAAAACCTCAAATAAATTTATTTAGTAAATATAAGGTTATTCCAATTTTCTGTTTCTCTTTGAGTGACCTTTAGTAGTTTATATCCTTCAAGAAATTTATCCATTTCATCGAAGTTATCTCTTTGACATAAAGTTTTTCATACTATTTTAATTATTTAAAAAATACCTGCATAATCTGTAGTGATGTCACCTCATTTCTCTCATTCCTGATATTGGTGATTTGAGTCTTTTCTCTTTTTCCTCTGATCAGTCTGGATAGAGATTTATCAATTTTGTTGATCTTTCTTAAGTATACATTTTTGTATCATTGATTTTTCTCTGTTTCTTTTTAAAAATATATTTATTTATTTTTGGCTGTGTTGCGTCTTTGTTGCTGCACGTGGGCTTTCTCTAGTTGAGGGGAGAGGGGGCTACTCTTCGTTGTGGTTTGTGGGCTTGTCATTGGGTGGCTTCTCTTGTTGCAGAGCATGGGCTGTAGGTGCACGGGCTTCAGTGGTTGTGGCTCGCGGGCTCTAGAGCACAGGCTCAGTAGTTGTGGCGCATGGGCTTTGTTGCTCTGCGGCATGTGGGATCTTCCCGGACCAGGGATTGAACCCATGTCCTCTGCATTAGCAGGCATATTCTTAACCACTGGGCCACCAGGGATGCCCTGATTTTTCTCTATTTCTTTTATTTAAAAAAGTGATCAATTTTTCTTTTAAACATTTTTTTTTCTGCTTAAAACTTAGGTTTATCTTTTTTTTCCATCATAAAGTGGAAGTTGAGGTCATTATTTTGGGATTTTTATTCTTTTCTATTATAGATGTTCAGTACTTTTAATTTTCCACTAGGTTTTGAAGCTGCATTACACAACTGTTGATATATTGTTTTTCATTTTCATTCAGTTAAAAATACTTTCTAATTACGTTTTGTATTTCTTCTTGATCCATGGATTATTTAAGAGTGTTTAGATTACAAATACTTGGGAAATTTCTACATACCTGTTAGTGATTTCTAATTTAATTCCATTATCGTCACAAAACATACATTGTATGTTTGAAACCTTTTAAATTTATTGAAATTTTGTTTGATGTCCTATAACATGGTCTATTTTGGTAAATGTTCTGTGCGCATTTGGAAATAATGTATATTCTACTGTGTTGTGTGCAATGTTCTATAAATGTCAATTATCTCAAGTTGGTTAATAGTGTTATTCAAGTATTCAGTATCCTTTCTGATATCTCTGTTTGTTCTGTTAGTTATGACCACCTAGTTGAAATTTGTGACTATAAGCGTAAATTTGTCTAATATACTTTTTAAGTTCTGTTAGTTCCCCGTCACTTATTTTGAAGCCCTGTTATCAGGTGCATAAACATTTAGGATTGTTATGTTATCCTGATGAATTGATTCTTTTATCATTGTGAAAGACCCTTTTCATCCCTGAAAATATTTTTTACTGTGAAATCTACTTTGTCTGTTGCTAACAGGCATTCTTGGTTTATTTTGATTACTGTTAGCATGGTATATCTTTTTCATCTTTTTACCTTAACCTATTTGTGTCTTTATTTTTAAAACATGTTTCTTATAGACAGCATTTAGTTGGGTATTGCTCTTTCATTTTAATTCTATATAACAATCTTTTCCTTTGACTTGTATATTTACCCTGTTTTCATTTAATGTAATTTTTGATATGGCTGGGTTTAAATCTAGCATCTTGCTATTTTTTTTTGTTTGTTCCATCTATTCCTTTTTCTCCTTTTTTTGTTTTTATGGTTTCCTTATAGATTAATTTAGCTTTTATTTTGTGATTTTTTTCTTATCTCCTTTGTTGCTTTATTATCTGTGGATTTGTGTTGTGGTTTATTTTTAGTGGTTGCTTTAGAGTTTATAATATATATTTTTATCTCATCAGTCTACCTTCAAGTCTTAACTCTTTTTGTATTGTATGAGAACCTTAGAACAATATACAGATTTTCAATTTTACCCCTCAGGGTCTTTGTGCTATTTTTGGCATAAATTTTACTTGTACGTATATTACAATCCCCTACAATACATTGTTATTATTTTTGCTAGAAACAGCAAATTATCTTAAAAATATTTTAATAATAGAAAAGCATTTTTTATTTCCCTTCGTATTTACCATTTTTTGCTGCTTTTCATCCTCTTGTGTAGATTCAAGTCTGGTATAGTTTTCTTTCTGCCTTAAGGACTTAGAATTTTTTGTTTTCAACAGTCATGCATATTTTAAAGAATTTAACTGGAGAAAAATGACCTTTTATATTTGCCCAATCGTATGCCATTTCTGTTGTACTTCCTTCATTCCCGAAGTTCCAAGTTTTCCTCTGCTATTATTTCTCTTCAACTTGAAGAACTTCCTTTAGCGCTTGTTTTAAATAGAGCAGGTCTCCTGATGACAAATTCTCTTAGTTTTTCTTCATCTGTCAAGGTCTTTATTTCACCTTCATTCCTGAAGGATATTTTTACTGTCTATAAAATTCTGGGTTGACACTCCTTTCTTTCACCATTTTTAGTATGTCCCACTGCCTTTTAACCTCCATAGTTTCTGATGAGAAATCCACAGCATTTAAATTGTCGTTCATATAATGGTTCATTTTTTCCCCGGGTGCTTTCAAGATTTTTTTCTTTGATGTTTTCAGCAGTTGGATTGTGGTGTGTCAGGGCTTGGATTTCTTTGATTTTTACCCTCTTTGTGGCTTGCTGAATCTCTTGACTCTAAATTTATGCCTTTCACCAAATTTGGGCATGTTCAGTCAGTATTTCTTTTCTGCACTGCTCTCTTTTCCTTCTCCTTCAGGAACTCCATTGACAAAAATATTTAAGCTTCTGATATTATCTCACAGGTTCCTAAGTCTTTGCTTATTTTTTCTTTAGATTGAATTATTTCTATTGATCCTTTTTCAAGTTCACTAAGTCTTTCTTTTGTCACTTCCATTTTGTTATTGTGCTTATCCCATGATTAAAAAGTGTTTTTTTCGGTTCTAAAATTTCTACTTAAAAGTATATATATAATTTCTGTTTCTCTGTTGAAATCATCTCTCCATTTATTTCAAGGGTGTTTATCTCATTGATGATTATTATTTAATAGCGGTTTAAATGTGTCTGATAATATGGGTCAAACATCTGGGTCACTTCAGGGTTGGCATCTATGGTTTCTTTTTTCTCAAGGGTACTGTTTACATTTTCCTGGTTTTTGTGTGTCAAGTAATTTCAGAATATATCCTGAATATTTTGAACATTATGTTGTAAGATCCTGGGTCCTATTAAAATCCTGTAGAGAATAGTGATTTGTTTGTCTTAACAGGCAACCAAACCTGCTAGATTCATATTGCAAGTTCCTTATCTCCTGTGGTCAGTGGCTCCATTTTCAGTTCTGTATTAAAAACCTTTGTTATGCGGGGCCACTAAAGGGTTAGTTTCGGACTGAGGCAGCAGTTATATGGTACTCCACTTCTCAAAGCTTTAGCTGTGCCCCTTTGGCCATGTTCCATGCACATGTAGCTTAGGGATTGTCCTGGGATGTGTGTCAGTTCATATACAGAAGTAGAGGATTCCCTTCTCAGCTATCTCCTCTTTGGAATTTCACCCACACTGCCTGGCTCCCTGGGCCTCCTTTCCTGGTTCTTCTGCCCAGAGCAATGGAGTTCTTTCAGAATGTTAGCCTTCTCCCTTGTCACACAGTGTCCATAACCGGGATCCCTTTCAAAGCAAATGGGCCAGAGAAGATAGAGGAAAAAATAACATGAATTTCCCTCCATTTTCCAGTTCTTCTCTTCAGGTTTTTTTCCCTTCTGGTTTTTAGGTATTTGTGCTGCACTGCCAGAGCTGTTGGGATTGGCATCAGGGCAGGGCTAGGAGAGCAAGGAGATATTTTAAAAATTTCACCCGATACTCTCTGGCTTACAAGGACCCGTTTTCTTGTTCCTCTGGCCAGGATGATGGATTTATTTCAGAAGTTTTGCTGTCCATGTCTACTATGTAATTCCTTGATTCAGTCTGTCTGTGGGTCAACATCAGGAGTTAAAAGACAAAAAAACTCCCCCAAACCCCCAAAGTAAAAACTAAAACAAAGAAACAAAAAACTAGAACCTTACCTGTCATATGGGTCTTTCTTCAAATTTTGACTTCCCTCTTCAACCTATCAGCTGTTATTTACTTTTCAAAATCTTCAGGTAGTTGCTTCTTGAATTTCGTCCAGAGTTTTTAGTTGTAATTTATGAAAGAGAGTGAGAGACCATAGTGGGTTTGCTCCATTTTGGTTTAAAACTAGATTTTGTTCATTTTAAAAATTCAGTCTTTTTTCTCTCCAGTATGTTTTGAAATTTTCAATTGCTATGTCCTCTAGTTTCAGTAATGTTCTCTTTTGCAGTGTCTCATCTGATGTTAATCCCATCTAATATAGCTTTTCCTCAAACGTTGTGCATTTCATCTTTAGAAATTCCATGAGGGGCTCATACATCCTCCATGTCTCAACTAACCTTGGTCAGTCTTCCTTCTGCCTTCTTAAACGTATGTTATGTATAGTTGTGATGACCATTGTAATGCCTTGCTCTGTCATCTGTGTCACTTGTGGGTTTAGAGACCAGAATCTAAGTGTTGTGGTTGGTCATTGTTTCTAGACTTCTTCTGTGGACAGAGCTAAGAAATGTTTTTCTTGTTAAGAAAAAAATATATCATTGTTTATGCTGACTTGTCCAATTCAAATTTAGCATTACAGAATTTTTCTTTAGCTTCTTTGTTTTTATATGTTTTTGATCTCTTTTAAACTGAAAATTTTTATTTCTGTCTTCCTTACCACAATTTTTTGGGTGTATGTGGACACTAGCAATGTAATGACTGAAAACAATTGAAGATTTCTCACAGTTCTTTTTGTCCACAAGGTATATCCAATTAGGGTTTACCATCAGATTACTGGTTTTCTGTTCATAATGTATATTCAACTGAGGATCTGCCTTAAACTACTATGCTTTAATGTCTCTTAAAATAAACCCCATTTGTGTGATTAAGCTACCAACTCAATACATGTTTGGTTTCATTTGCTTAATTTTGCTTTCATATTTTAGAGCCTGCTTTTTAAGTTAATTTTGTTGTATAATTTTATAAAATACATACATGGTTCTGGAGAAGGGATTGGAAAACTACAGCCCATGGGCCCAGTCCGGCCTACGGCCTGTTTTTGTATGGTCCTTGAGTTAAGAATGATTTTTACATTTTTAAATGGCTGTAACACACACACACACACACACACACACAGAAGAGAATGCAACAGTGACTAAATGTAGCTTCCAAACCCTAAAATATTTACTGTCTGCCCCTCTATAGAAAGCCTCTACTTTCTGCCTCTAGCCCTGTCTCCCCCATTCTGTCCTCTCCCCTCTAGAGGCAGTCTGACTGATTTATTTATTTAGTTTCTGGTTTATCTTTCTACTGTTTTTATGGAAGCAAACACAAACCTCTCGTATTTACTGTACGCCCTTTTGCTCTCCACCTTGCTTTTGCACTGAGCAGTACCTCCTGGAAGCCAGCCCACAGCAGGCAGGGAGATGGGCCTCACTCTTTTTTACAGCAGCACACATGGTATTCCAGAGTGTGTCTGGACTGATGTCTGTTTAACTGGTCCCTTCTTGTACATTTGGGTTATTTCTGCTTTTTAATTTTACAAGTAGTGCTGCTTTCAGTGGCCTTGTGCTTATGTTTTCTGGTGTTTGCTGCTGTAACTTCGGGATCAGTTCCTACAAGTTGGTTTGCTGGGTTATGTATATTGCCGAGTAACAAGGCACATGCTGTTTTGCTTGGTGTCACCCAAATTCTCTCCATAGGGACTGTACCATTTTGCATTTCTGTCAGCAGTGTGCAAAGTAAGTAATGCCCAACAGCCACCTAACGGAGTGTGTTGTCAAACTTCTGGCTTTTCTAATCTGACAAGTAAGAAATGATATCTCCATGTAATTTAAAATTTCATTTCTTATGAGCAAGATTGAAGGACCAGTTACATTCCCTCTCATATGAGCTCTCTGTTCACTTCTCTTGCCCATTTTTCTGTAGAGCTCTTGGTCTTTTTCATCGATTTTTAGACCCTGTCTGTGTATTAGGGACAGTGACCTTTGCCTCTAATATAAGTTGCAAATATCTCTCCCATTTGTCTTTTTTATTTTTCATAATTATTTATCTGTTTTTTATGCCGTGCAATAATGTTTATTATTATTATTACTACTACTATTATTTTCATGTAGCCAGATTTATGCATCTTTTCTTTTATTGCTCTGGCCTTGGAGTGATGACCAGGGAAGTTTCCCCTACTCTCAGATTGTAGAAAAATTCAGTCATACTCTCTTTTCATATTTGTATAGTTTCTTTTGTTTTAATATAAATTTCTGTTTTTTTTTAAAAAAATTATTCACAGAGCACTTTTTTTTTTTTTTTTTTTTGCGGTACACGGGCCTCTCACTGTTGTGGCCTCTCCCGTTACAGAGCACAGGCCCCGGACGCACAGGCCCAGCGGCCACGGCTCACGGACCTAGGCGCTCCGCGGCATGTGGGATCCTCCTGGACCGGGGCACGAACCCGTGTCCCCTGCATCGGCAGGCGGACTCCCAACCACCGCGCCACCAGGGAAGCCCCACAGAGCACTTTTGGTGTACACTATCCCATGTGATTGGCTACTTTTACTTGTGTGATTTTAAACCGTAGAAAGGGGCTCTTTACTCACCTCTCCAGTTTGCCATTGTGCAGAGACTCCTCGCATCTTAGAATTTGAAGAGACCAATATATTCAAGGGGAAGGAATTGAAATCTGGGGAGAAGGGACCTGCCCAAGGACCCCCAGCCCCATCCCAGGGACTAGCTCTGGCCGGCCTGGGAAGAGGTTTATGAGCATCTGCTGTGTGTTGGCCTCTTGGCCAGGCCTGTCACCGTCCTTCACGCCCAAGCTCTAGGTCCTGCTCTTAGCCCCACCTTATAGGTGTGGAGCCTGAAGCGCTGAGAGGTGAGCTGCCTGCCCAGCGGCGCGCAGCCAGTGATAGGCCATCAGGCTCAGATACCCGGGTGTCTGCCTGAGAGCTTGGCCCTCCCGCCTCCGGATGTCTGGTGGTGGCATGCATGCACTGAGCCCTTCCCTCCCCTCCCCCCTCCACGGTCTTGGAGGTCCTTGGTGGATGAGGTGTCCTTGTCTCCACGCCGAGGGCCATGGAGGGCCCCGTGAATGAACATCATCTCCCAGGGCGCCTACTGGAGCCGGTGGCAGCAGGTCCACGTGCATTGCCTCAGCCCCAAGGGCCCGCCTGTTACTGGCAGCCAGAGGCCTTCCAAGTTGTCCTTTCGTTCGTCCGTCCATTTGTTTATCTGCTCATTCACTTATCCAGCCCTTAATTCAGCACAACTTACTGATGTCTGCAGTGTGCAGACCCAGTCCTGGCCAAGGGTGTCCCAGAAATGTGACAGGCGTCTGTCCCCAGGAACTCACAGTCCTGTAGGGCGGGCAGGTGGCCTCGGCCATCCTGGGGGGCCCAGAGCGGTGTCTCCCTCACTTACCCTCCAGACTTGGGTGCAGAGGACTGGCCGGGGTGGAGGGGAGGGGGGAGCTGGGCCCCCAGCCTCCCTCTTTCTGGGGTCCAGCAGCGCATAGACGCGAGAGGCTGGCTTGTTGTCCAGTCCAGGCCCCTGGTGGTGGTGACTCAAAACCAGCCGCGGAGCCTGCCCCCCAACCCCGCACACCTCGGAAGTGGCACGGCCCGGGGAAGGGAAAGGTGAGCCTTCGGAGGTCTGTTTGGGGGCCAAGCAGACAAGATTTTAAGGATATTAGGTGATTTTCATCACACCTGAATGTGTCTTGATCACGTCTTCCATTTTTCCCAAAGCCGTAGACTTTTGGCCAAGTGTCTACAACTGTCTGCCGACAGAGGCCCAGGTTGCCAGAAGGGTCTGAGTGAGGTTCCCTGTGGATCCAGCTAGTTAGGCCCTGTAGCGCTGTCCCACGCCCCTGGGATGGGACGTACCAGCTGTCGGTGTAATTAAGGTTGCCATAAAACCCACCAGCTAGACACACAAATGGCTCCTCTGCTCTTTCCCGGGGCAGCAGCAGTTGTGAAGGCAAGTAAATCATGTTCAGCGGCAATCACTTCAAAGGTCAGCCTTCCACTTACAGCAGCGCTGTTGGCAGGGATCGCCCGTGACACGGCTTGTTTCCCGGCCATTCGATTTTACGACGCCCTAATGAATTGGGCCATTTCCATCCATTCTCAGGAAGTGTACAGAACGAGGGTTTTCGTTCTCCTGGAAAAGGCAGGTGGTGTGTCGGTGGGCACGTGAGTGGTTCTGCCGGGGACAGGCCGAGGACCCCTGGCACGTTGCTTCTCTGGGCCTTCGCACCGCCCTCTGGGAGCAGCTTCCTCCTGCTGCCATCAGGAGATGATTTCTGTGAAACCCCCGGCCTGTGGCTGGAACTCAACGGGCCCTCCTCTTCCTCCAGGCTTTCCTGGGTCAGTGTGTTTCCCGAGTGCGTGTGGGGATCCAGGTGCCGCCGCTGGAGAGGGGCTCAGGTGCCCACGGATGTCACGGTGCTGCCCATCGGCAGCCACTCCCTATGGGCTCTTGGGGCTGTGTCCCCGCCGCCCAGGAGGAGACGCGCCTCGGTGCACAGGCCACATCTAGGGACGTGAGTTGGGCCGGACTTATCCCTCTCCCGGCACCTGCTGCCCTGCCACCCTTGATTCCCTGCTCCTCGCCTGGACTGTGGTGATGGGGAGGGTGTCGGGAAAGGCGGCAGGAAGGCCTTCAGGGCCCCATGTGGCCTTGGCAGATGGAGGCCTGGGGCTGCTGGTGGAGAGGGTGGTTTAAGTCAGAGGTGACGGTGGCGCTGGGGATGAGAGGTGGGGATGGATCTGGAGCCATGACGACGGGCCTCGCTCCCTCCCCTCCCTTCTCTTCCCACCAGAGCAGATTCCAACCCTGCCCTGGTCAGGATGTTGTGCATGTCTCAGAGCACGTGCTGGGGACTCTGGTGGTCCACGTCCCCTCCCAGGCCCTAGACCGCTGCCCCAGCTCCAGGCTGGGCAGGCCAGAGCATCTGCCAGCAGCGCGGCTCCTATGCCCCTCCTGGCCGGGGCTCTGGAGCTTTCCTTCCAGCCCACACTCCAGGAGACTCATGGCTACCTGGGAGGGCAAAGCGGGCATGTGGGATCCTGGTGCACAGAGTGGGAGAGGAAGGGAGGGAGGAAGGTGGGCAGTTCCACAGGCTGGCCAGTGTTCAGAGGCCTGCAGGACTGCCCTCACTTTTCTACCCCTGGACTACGCCTCAGGCTCCAGGGGGCCCACCCTGAAATCGCCCTAGCTGAGGGCTGCTTCTGAAGAGGCTCAGAGAAGGTAATCGTTTGTTCCCCACCCTCCCCCAGGAATTTGCCCCAGCGTTTACTGAGGCAGGACTTGGCCAGCAGGAGACGGGGATGTGGGCCCCAGAGAAGCACCACACCCTGGCCCTGCGCCCTGGAGTAAATCCCTGCATCTCTCTGAGCCTCAGTGTTCCTCATCTGGAGAATGGGTCTCAAAATACCCCTCTGTCTAAATTGGATTTATGGAGTGCTGCATTTAATGTGAATTTGACTTATATATATTTGAAAGAGGATGATAGAAAATCTATGTCTGAAACATTTTGAAAGTTTGTAAACTCCAGTTTTTATTTTATTTATTTTTTTAGATATTTACTATTTAAAATTATGTTTATTTATTTATCTTTGGCTGCGTTGGGTCTTCGTTGCTGCGCGTGGGCTTTCTCTAGTTGCGGCGAGCGGGGGCTCCTCTTCCTTGGTGTGCGTGGGCTTCTCACTGCAGTGGCTTCTCTTGCTGCGGAGCACGGGCTCTAGGTGCCGCAGGCTTCAGTAGCTGTGGCGTACGGGCTGAGTTGCCCTGCGGCATGTGGGATCTTCAGGGACCAGGGCTCAAACCCATGTACCCTGTCTTTGCAGGTGGATTCTTAACCACTGCGCCACCAGGGAATCCCTAAACTCCAGTTTTTAAGTGTGAGGGCAGCTCGTTTCACGGCCGGCTGCCGAGGTGCCGGAGAGCTGTGTTTATGCTGTGGCCACATGGTGGCGCCCTGGGAGCTGGTAAACAGGCCGCCAGACCCGGCAGGCGGGCCCAGGGCACTGTGCCCGCGGCCTGTTGCTCACTATTGCAATTTAAAGTCGTGTTGCCCAGGAGTTTACTGCATGGAGGTACGTGTTAGTCCGGGTGCTGGGACCTCCACCCTGCCCCTGCCCAGCCCAGTTGCTGTAGGCTGGAAGGTTCATGTGAGAAAACGCCCTGAAGGAAGCGGAACAGCAGCTTGCCGCTTAATTGTGTTAGTTTAGAGACAGGAGGCTGTGGAATGTTGGTGATGACGTAAGAAAGAAAGAGTGTCTTTAAAGCTAACTTATAGGCTGCGGTTCTGGTTCCGTGGGCTCGAGAACACTGGCTCCCACGATGCACTTATCACTCCAGGGACGTTAGGCTGAGGCTTTGAAAGCTGTGAATTACGTGACCTCTTCAGAAGCAAGACCCTCGCACAGAGTGTGGCCCTGGTATTGATGGGCATCACTGATGCCTTTAGGTGCCCTTGGCTAGGCGTGGGCCCTTCCCTAAGCTCTCCTTCGCTGGGCCCCCGCTGCTCTCCAGGGGACCAGTCTGACTGGGGAGATCTTCATGCCTCCCTGCACCCATGCGCCAGTGGGTGTGGGGAGGGGACGCGGAGGACTGCCCACTGTGGAGGTATCACGGGGCAGGTCCTGAGGTCATCCCGCAGCAGCCCCACCTCCACGCTTGGGCTCCTCAGCCTGGGGGCGCATTTTCCAGCACCAGCCTCTCCAAACTCTCCGGCCCTCGGGGCACTCAGCGGCCCTCCTTGTCCCTGTCTGTGGCACCCGCCCTGTACCCCTGGGGCCCACCGGCATGACGGGTGCCCACTCTTGCAGGTGGTGAGAAGCTACAAGGCCACCGTCCAGCAGACCCTGGACATCCTCTTTCTCCGAGAAGGCTCCGAGTTTCTGAGCAGCACGGATGCTTCGAGCCGGGACTCTGCCGACCGCACCATTATTGCCTGGGATTTCCGGAGCTCCGCCAAAATCTCCAACCAGATTTTCCACGTGAGAAACCCTGTTTGGCGTTGCTTCCGGTTTCAGGGTGCATCCGTGTAGTCCCAGGCTGTCCGGGGCCCCAGGGCACTTCTGCGGAGATGGTTCGGCAGACAGGACCTTTGGAGACAGATGGGCTGCCTGAAATCTGTAGGGTCGGGGAAGGCAAAATGCAGGTCCAGGCCTGCCCAGAGAACCTTCCACTGGCTCCCAGATCGGAGTGACTCCCTAACGGTCCTCTCACTCATCCTCCGTCCAGCACAGCCTGGCCCCGGGGTAAGCGTGTGGAGGGGCGGCCCGGTCCAGATCCACGGGAACGCGGATGCACCCCCGAGACACCCCTACCCTCCCTCCGCCACCCCAGCCAGCCTTCAGGGTTCCACCTTGCCCTGGCTCAGTGGTTTTGGCAGGGGCTGTGACTCAAGGGTTCAAGCAGGGACCCCGAAGGTAGACCACCTGCATTAAAATCCTGCATTCACCACTTATAGGCAGAGGGCCTGGGCCCATTATCTACCCTCTTTGATTCTCATTTTTCTCTTCGTAAACTGAGGTGAGAATGTTTCTTGCCTCATAGAGTGGCTTTGAGAATTTAAAGACATAAGTACTTATAAAGAATCTAGCACAGTGCCAGGCACGGGGAGTTCTCCATAAAATGTACTACCTGTCATCACCCCCACCTCTATTACCATCACCGCTATCATCACCATCACCTTTAGTACTATCACCATCTCCAGCACCATCACCACACATCACTGCCATCACCGACATCACTATCACCACCCACCATCATCTTTTAAGATTTCAAATTAGCTATGGCTAATCTCTTTGGTGCTGCCACCCTGAATTTAAAAATATATGTCAGGCGTATATATACACCATCTTCCTCTCCCTGCTTTTTCCCTTGTTCTTAGAGGATTCTAAGTGACCCTGAGCCAACCTGCCTCTAGACCTTCACTTCAGGGTTCTAGTGCAACCCACCGAGAACGATAAGCCCTGGGAGGGCCCGGACGGGCATGTCTAGCCACTGGGGCATCCTGCCTCTGACGGCCCTGCAGAGACCAGGGAAGCAAGTGAGGTAGAGAAAGTGCTGTGTGCCTGAGCCCCCAGCCCCCCTAGGGTCACACCTCGTCACCTTCTGTGCAGGCGAGCAGGCACTCTGCCCGGTAGCGTCACGCCAGGGGCTCGTTGTCAGGTTACATGTGCCTCCTCTGCCCGGTAGCGTCACGCCAGGAGCTCGTTATGAGGCCATCGTGTGCCTCTGACAACACGTTCGTCTGCAGCCACAGTTCCAGCTGCTCCTGACGCCACCCTCTGAATTGGGGCTCAGTTAGAGGCTGTGGCTTCAGGACATCACCTAGAACACGGAACACGTACAATGGAGAAGGGAGCTTCTAGGGGTGTTTCTGTGTGCCCGAGCCTGTTCAACAGTGAGATTTCCCCTCCTGTTTGGAACCCCTTGTGCAGGCATTTACCTCCCCGCTTGGCCAGTCACCTTCTCACTTACTATGTGTTCTGGCTGCGCGGGACCCTGGGCTGGGCCGGGGACCCTCGACGGCTCACTGTGGAGGTGGGGAGATGGGCATGTGGATTCGTTTTCTATCGCTGTGTGACAAATTACAAATTACCATAAACCTGGTGGCTTAAATCAACAGAAACGTATTCTTTCAGTGACGGAGGCCAGAAATTTGTAAAATGTATCACGGGGCTGAAATCAAGATGTTGTCAGGGCCCGCTCCCCTTGGAGGCTCGGGGGGAGCGCCTGTCCCTTGCTTCTTCCAGCTTCTGGTGATACTGGTTTGTGGCTGCATCACTCCAGTCTCCGTGCCAGAGAGAGCATCTTCAGGTCTCTCTCTGCTCTGTCTTCACATCGCCTCCTCTGTGCGTCTGATCTCCTCTGCTTCCCTTTTATAAGGGTGCATGTGATTGCGTTTAGGGCAGTAATACACGATAATCTCATCTCAAGATCCTTAATTATACCTGCAAGCTCCCACCGCCTTTTTTTTTTTTTTTTTTGACATATAAGGTGACATTCACAGGTCCCAGGAATTAGGACATGGAAGTATTCGGTGGGACATTTTTCAGTCTACTCCAAAGGCCATGAGCCGAGGAGTGCAGGGGGCCCCTAGAAGCCAGAAAAGACAAGGGAACAGATTCCCCCCTAAAGACTCCAGAAGGAACAAAGCCCTGCTGGCATCTTGAGTTCGGTTAGCCCAGAGAGACCGTTTCGGACTTCTGACCCCCAGAACTGTAAGATAATAAATGTGTGTTGCTTTAAGCCACGAAATTGGAGGCATTTTGTTACAGCAGCAGCAGGAAACTCACACAGACCCCTAAGCCAAGGTCTGGGCAGGGGGCCCGAGGCCCCACGGGCAGAGTTTGGGGGGTGAGTCTGTCAGAGGCAGAAGGCCAGTTGGGAGCCTCCTCCGCCCTCTCTGTGGCCCTGCTGTTTCTCAGGAGAGGTACACCTGCCCCAGCCTCACCCTGCACCCGAGGGAGCCTGTGTTCCTGGCGCAGACCAACGGCAACTACCTGGCCCTCTTCTCTGCTGTGTGGCCCTACCGGATGAGCAGAAGACGACGCTACGAAGGCCACGAGGTACCTCGTCCCCGTCCCCCAGGTGGAAGATCGTCCCGCTGACAATGCCAGCAAGGGGCTTGCGGCCCCTGAGGGCAGGGACCCTCTGTCCAGGCAATTTGTGTTTTCTCTTTCCCGGGTGACCCCATGCCACGCGGCCTGGTGTCCGCTCGAGGCCCCGGGCCACATCTGGGCAGGGGCAGTTTCCTTGATCTGTCAGCTCACGTGGACAGGTCACGGGACTTGGGGAGGGGCGCAGGATGGAACGGGAGTGGGGCTGTTTCTCCATCTGCCCCCTTTCCCTGCTGAGGGTTGCCTCATGGGGCAGAGCCAGTGGGGACCCAGCGCCTGGCGCGGAGGCCCGACGCCATCAGCTGTCCTAGAGCTGGGCTGTCTGGATTACACTAAACCAGCCTTGTGGCACAGGCCGATGCCGGGGCCCCGGCCTCAGGGCAGGACCTCGGCCGCTGGGTGTGAGGCCCGGCCCTGCTCCTGGCCACCTCTGGGCCCCAGCCCGCTCCCCTGTGGGAGGGGCAGGCGAGGCCGTGCGCCCTGTGCCGCATGGCCTGCTCACCCCGGGTCACCCTCTGCAGGTGGAAGGCTACTCGGTGGGCTGCGAGTGCTCTCCAGACGGTGACCTGCTGCTGACGGGCAGTGCCGACGGCCGGGTCCTCGTGTACAGCTTCCGCACCGCCAGCCGCGCCCGCACGCTGCACGGGCACACGCAGGCCTGTGTGGGCACCACCTTCCACCCCGTGCTGCCCTCCGTCCTCGCCACCTGCTCCTGGGAGGGCGACGTTAAGATCTGGCACTGAGCCTCCCAGCACGGAACTTTCCAGACACCGGCCGGGGTGGGTGGGTGTGTGTGATGAGGAGGCTCTGAGGTTGGCTTCGGGGTCAGGCTCGGGTGGCCGCTGCCTTCTCCACCCTCTGAGCCTCAGTGTCCTCATCTGTAAAATGGGGACAAACACCCGTGTGCCTCGGGGTTCTGAGGACTGCGTGAGCGAAAGCGCCTGGCACGGTGCTGGTGACGCTCAATAAACGTGAGTGTTTTGCTCTTTCTTAGGTTATTTCAGCGACAAATATGTATCGGCTCCCCACTCGCAGGCCTGCTGGAGTTTGGAGACAAAACCTGGGGTGGGAGCTGGAGGGGGGGCAGCCCCCGGGGGCGCCGGGTCCAGGTCTGCCCGCCCCCAGTCTCACAGGGCCTGCTCAGGCGCGGGCCGCCCTCTCCCTCCCCCGAAGCGTGGCCAGCGGGGCCCCCGGGTTTGCCCGAGCCCTGGGCCATCTGCGCTCCTCCTTGCCCGCTGCCTGTCAGGTGTGCACGCTGCCCACGGGAGTGCGTCTGCCCCGGGGGAGGGATCAACGTGGAGAAGCAAAGGGCCCTTGAGGAGCCTCAAGGGCCCTAAGCCCCCAGGAGCCCAGAGATCCACTGATGGGTGAGGGTGGGGACCAAAGGTGCACGTCTCAGGACAGGGGCATCCCTGAAGCCTTGGAAGTCTCCCTGGAGGGGGCAGACCATGAGCCCGTGAGGAGGGTGTCCCCGGCAGGGGGTCAGTGAGAAAACACAGGGGACCTGAGGAGGAAGCCACAGGAGCAGGTGGTGGCCAGCCTGGCCTCTCCAGAGCCTGGGCTCCAGGCCCGGCTCTGCTCAGTGTAGCCGAGACCAAGTCATATTTCCTCTCGGAGCCTCAGTTCCCCCCTCTGTAAAGTGGTGTCAGAATCACCAGCCTGCAGGCTTGCTGTGAGGGTCCAAGAAGGTCAGGTGTGTGGTGGGTGTCAGCACCCTGGGAGCTCCAGTCTGGGGAGGGGGACTGGGCAGATTGGGAGGGGCTCTGGGGCTTGCTGGGGCTGGTGGCAAACATTTATTTCAGTGTGTCTAACTCACCCCCGGGCCCTTGGGAATCTTGGGGTCCACAGGCAGGGCATCCCAAGCAGAGGGAAGGGCAGTGCAAAGGCCCTGAGGCGGGACTCATCCTGAGGGCCGACCCCTTTTCTGTCCTTCGTCCTCGTCCCCTGCAGTCAGCACGAAGCCTGGCCTGCAGTGGGTGTTGAGTGGATGCTGTGCCCCCGAGCTGGGCTGGAGAGGCCAGGGCCAAGCGCGTGGGTGGGTGGCGAGCACGGGATCCCGGGTGTCCCTCACACCAGGGAGGTGAAGAATGGCTTCTTTGGTGGAGGGAAAGATAACTGCACCCCGTGCTCAGCCCTGGCAGAAGTGGAGGCCCGCACGGGGGGCTGCTCCAGCCTGAGCAGAGGGGAGGCTGACTGTGCATCCACTCAGAGCCGGGGCAGGCAGTGGACACTCCTGCCTCGCCCCTCACGCCCCCAGGTGGCTTCGCCTGCTCTGAGTGGGGAGCTCTGTGACCTGTGAAGCCCGCCCTGGGGTCACTTCCTCTGTGAAGCCTTCCCAGGTTACAGCTGCCTCCCGCCGCCCCCTGTGCTGGGCCCCTCTTCCCCCCGCACCCCTCGCCCCACTCCTTCAGGGCTCCGAGTGTAACAGGCGCCCTGAGCCCCGTCCCCTCCTGACGCTGCCTCCCAGCGTGCGTGCTCAGTGCAGTGCAAACTTCCCGGGCTCGCGGGGCCCTGCTCCCGGCTGCATCCCTGGCCCCTGAGTGCGGGAGGCATTCTGTGAATAACTGCAGGTAAGACCTGCCCGCAGGATGTGGGCTTTGGGATCAGACGGCCGTGGACTTCAACCCCGTCACCCCCTTTCGCTATTGTGCGGTCACAGCCGGTGCTGAGCTGCCCCGTGCCTCAGTGTCCCCTACTGTAAACGAGAACTCACAGTACCCAGCTTGTGGGGATTCATGAGGTTGGGTGCGATAGCTCTCGGCAGGATGTGTACGCAGTAGGCGTTCAGGAGCCAGCAGTGGGAGTATCAGTATTAGCGATAACATTAGCATCAGCGTCAGCCCAGCCACTGGCGCAGGAGTTGAGCCAGTTCAGGCCAGAGGGCGCGGTTGGGTTCATCCTCAGACCTGGTCTGGCGAGGCCCCCTCTGGCCAGCTCTGGCTCACTCTCACGGCAGAAGCCCCCAGTGAGCTACTCCCACTTGACAAACCTCAGGGAAGGCCTCTGACTGGCTGGCTTGTGTCACATGCCCGCCCCAGACCAGGGGTCCCTGGCCAGGCACAGCTGCCACTATGCAGCTGGAGGGGAGAGTGACGGGACCCCCACAGTACTGTCATGAGGGTGTGTCCCCCCAGGTCCAGCCTGAACAGCCCCTTGGCAGGCATTTGTCAGATGGATTGACCACGTGCGAATGAACCCAGACACAGGCCGGGAGGGGAGGCTGTGCTCGTCTGGGGCGTAGCGGGGCCTGGCCTTCCCAGGTGCCTCTCGCCCGCCTCTCCTGCCCCCACCTTGCATCCAGCCCCAGATCCTGGGGTCCAGACATCCTGCTTTCCAGCCCAGCCCGAAGCGGGCGTTTTTCTGCCTTCCTTGATGTGGAGTGTGTACTGAGTGAGAATTCCATCACGTGGTTTGCGGACCGCTCTCCCCACTGTGATATGTCAATGTGACCACTCCTTTGTTTAATGAGCATCAGTTACACACGTACTCAACTGGCTTTGGCGTGGCTGCTGGGGTGTGGCCAGGGGACGACCTCCCTGTCCACCGAACTGCCCGGCCCCTCCCCTGTGCTGAGTCCACACCCCGGCTACCTGCAGCCCTGTGGGATTCGGGGCCAGGACACCATGGGTCCCAGACCCATCACCTGCTTGCATGGGGCCTTTGTGGGCTGGTACCCTTTCGACTTCTCTTGGGGCAAACACCAGCCAAATCTCTGTCCTTGGAGGCCGTTTCTTTACCACACTGGTCGCCTTGAGCCAGCCGAAGCTCTGACCCTCCTGGGACAGCCCCAGACATCACTGCAGCTGCTTCTTAGCACCCCTCCCCTGTGGATTTGATTTCTTAACTACGTGCCCTGCAAGCCCTACCCCTTCTTAGGTTATTTTACTGGGAAGAATGGCAGGTGCTCTCCGTACCCTGATCCTCTGCAAGGCGTCTAGGAGTTCACCATTTGCAATTTTAAAATAAGAGAGCTAAATTTAGAAAGTATGGAGCAGGAAAGAAAAAGGAGTGTGGGCTGCCCCTCCACCCACCTTCCTGGGGCTGAGTGCCTACCTTCGCCTCACCCATGAATCTGAAATACAGATCTGAAGCCGTCGTGGGAGAAGAACGCTTTCATGTTGAGATGCCAGCGTGGCTGTGTCTGTTGCTGAGTGAGGCTGATGCTCGCAGCCCCCGTGAGGTGGCTGTGAGCCCCACCGTCCCGGTGGGCAGAGGGACAGGCCCGGGAAGCCTGCGCTCCTCCCCTCCCTCGGGACCCATCTCTGGCCCAGCCTGGGGCTCTCCATGCAGTGGGACAGCCACCAGTCTCGAGGGCCCCTGGGAATCTCACGAGTCAGAGTCCTCAGGCTCCAGAAGGGGAAACTGGCCCAGAGGGCCCAGGACTTGCCCAAGGTCACACAGCCCTGCACTGCCTGCTGTGGGTTGAGAAGAAACATGGACAGAAGGGTCGGTGGACGGTGGGTGCACAGCCAGGGTCCTGTTGGGAGTGAGGCAGGACTGGAGTGGAGCGAGGAGGTGCTTGGTGAAGGAGGGAGGGAGGGAAGCCCATCCCGGCTGTGGCTGGCTTCAGAGGCCATGGCAGGACAGCTCTGTGAGGCCTGTTGGCCACCTGCAGGGACGAGCAGTCAGACTCTGAAGTGACCGTGTAGGGGCCCGCCCTTCTGGGCCCAGACTGCAAAGTCCTCAGGGTTCCCAGCCCTGCTGTCCAGTCTCACAGCCCACGTAGTGCTGGCGAGGCTCAGGGCCCCTCTGGGAGCGTCTCTGAGCGAGAGCCTGCTGGGTGCCAGGGGCCATGTGTTTTCCCCTCCACCCACTCATTTGCCCCCCCCAGTTCGGTGAGGGTTGCTTCCCCACCTGCCCACAGGGAAACCGGGCCCCACACAGGGGAGCTGACTCCGGAGCCTCTCCACAGCCCTTCCCCCGCCAGCAGGCTGCTTCCTGGGGCGCATCTGCTCCTGGGGGTGGGCAGCCGGGCCTGCAGTGGCAGGTCAGGTGCAGGCACCCTGGAGCTACACGAAGCTGGGTGGGCCGGAGAACTTCAGGCGTGCACCTGGGCCGAGATGGTCCCCTCCCAGTGGGAAGTGCCCCGCCCCTGGAAGAAGCAGACATAAAGCCCCCTGGAGGAGGGGCCCTCCATCCTAGGCCTTGCAGAACGTCCGCAAGTACTTTCTCAAGGGCATCAAGGAGTATGCTCAAAGACAACCAGGCACACAAAGAAACAAGGCGACATGGGCAGGAACCGCAGACCCCACCTGATGGACGCGTCAGGCCCAGACAGTGAGCTAGCTGTGCCCGCTCTGTTTAAGGAAACAAAAGACAAGCTTGGAAATATCTCCAGGGAATAGGAAACTGTTAGAAAGTGGCATAGTGGGTTTGTAGAATAACCAGACAGAACTTCTAGAAATGGAAAACATTAATAACTAAAACTAAAAACTTGGTGGCTGTGTTTGGCAGCCGAATGGACGCAGCAGAAGAGAATTCGTGACCTGGAAGGATGCAGGTTGAGCATGGTGACACCAAGGTGTGGGTCTTGAGGCAGGGACACAGAGGTTCTGATGGCAGTCCCAGGAGGAGGGAAGGGTGGAGAAATAGTTTAAGAAGTAGCTGAGGATTTTCCTCAACTACTGAGATACACCAATCCACAGATACAAGACTCCCTGTGAATTCCCAACAAGGAGAAATCCACAGCGAGACACACCTCAGGGAAATTGCAGAAAACCAAAGGGAAGATCTCCCACAGCTGGAGAGAAAAAGACAGATTAGCACTAAAGGAACAACTCCTGGGAAGGGGTGGGGGGGACTGATGGCGAGTCCCACCCCAGCAGGAAGCCAGGGGACATCTGTGTGCACTGACATTCTCCCCAGTGAGAATATCCTTCAGAAATGGGGCAAAGACATCTTCAGAGCAAAAAAAAACCCAGAAGAGTATCACCAGCAGAGCCGAACTAAAGGACATCCTAAGGAAGCTTGAGGCAGAAGCAAAGTCTATAAGGAACATTGTATGAAATGGCAATAACAACGGTTAGTGGGTTGAGACGATGGAAGAATTCAAACACTGGACGACACGGTGCCAGGGCGGGGGAGGAGTGTTATCATCAGGCTGCCCTGGCCTCAGAGAGGGGAGGACGCGGGGAGACACCCAGGGCCACACGTCCTGAGATCAAAAGGCAGGGGGGAGGAGAAACTACCCAAACCCGAATTCTTTCCACCGACGTCTTTTATTAATGAATGCAAAATACAGTACTGAGACGGGGCATGCATCACAGACGACAGGAAAGCAAGCTACAGAAACCGGGGTCGGAGGGCCTCATTACGTCTGAGGTAGAGCGAGGTGGTGCTGGGGAGCGGGACACTGGGGGACGAGCACCGGCCCCACTTGGGACTACGGACCACGGGGGAGCTGGGGGGTGGTCGGTCGTCGGCCACACGGCAAGAACAGCTGAAAACGTTACACGTCCCTCCACCCGTTCCAGTCCCCCTCTTTGTGGACAGAGCGTCAGGGTTCCCTTGTCACTGGCTGGTGGGGGGTCTCCGCAGGACACCATCCTTCCCTCTGAGGGGCAGGCCCCACTCACCCTCACCCGAAAATCAAGGAGCGTCGCGTCGAAAACGCCTAGGCCGCCATCCAGGGAGCTGGAGGCTGAGTGCGTTAAGAAAGACCCTTTTGCTCTATAAAAATAGTTGCACTTTATAAAAGGGGGGATGCTCATCTCCGATGGGGAAGGAGGTTGCTGTGTGAGAAACGGTCCACCGTGGCGGTGCGGGGGCGGACGAGACACGTGGGTGGGGTGCCCCCCCCTCCCCCCCGCCCCAGGCTCAACGGGGTCCTCGTTTGCGGGGCCGGGAGGATGGGTATCAGGGAGGCGAGGCAGCACCCCTCGGGACCCGGTGTGCGGGGTGGCCACGGCCGAGGCCTGCACGTGGGTGCTCAGTTGAGCAGGGTTCCGTAGAGCTGGGCTTTTGTGAGACTGTCCTTGCGGCTGAGCCCCGAGCCGCCAGTCCGAGGGAAGGCGGGCTGGGGGCTGAGGCGGGCGCCGGGGTGCATCTCCGGGGAGGCCTCCATGGAGCTGGGCTCCAGGGAGTCCCTGGAGCTCCGGGGGCTGTGCTCGGGCTCGGGGCTGCCGCCCGCCCCACAGAGCTGCACCCCGAGCCTCTCCCGCTCCCCCTCGCTGGCCGCGTAGCTGGGCAGGGGCTCAGCCGAGCGGCCGGGGCTGAGGCTCAGGTCACCGGCCGCCCGGAGGTAGCGGGGCTCGGCCAGGTGGCCCTGGGAGAGGTCATCGCCCTCCGAGAAGCTGTCAGCCTTGTAGCTGGCATAGAGGGGGCTGGCGCGGCCCTCGGCCTTCTCGCCCGGGCCGCCTCCGGCCCCAAAGTAGCGGTCGTTGAAGCCGCCGGG
>NW_020172178.1:6622964-6628812 GCF_003031525.2 Neophocaena asiaeorientalis asiaeorientalis
TCGTCGCGGCTGTTCAGGTAGATGGCCTGCTGCGAGGCGGTGAGCGTGCTGGCCTGGGCGCGCTCCTTCTCCTCCGACGCGGCGCTGAAGCTCGAGTAGGAGCTGGACGTGGGCAGCGAGGCCGCGTAGCCCCCGAAGGCCCCGTGCCGGTAGCCCGCGGGGTAGGCCGCCGCCTCGGGCTCCTCCTCCTCGGCCGCGCTGTCAGTGGAATTCTGGGCCCGCAGGAAGCCCACGTCAGTCACGGGCCCGTCCGCACTGGGCCGCCGGTCACGGCGCCGCTCCTCGGGGCAGTAGAGGGCCGTGTCGCTGCAGTAGATGTCCCCCTTGTAGGGGGGCCGGGGGCCCGGCTTTTCCAGCCTGTCGCGGAAGGCCAGGTCACGGGCTGAGGCATCCGACAGATGGGAGGACAGGCTGCCAGGGTCTGGCTTCTCCAGCACCTTGGCGAGGACGCAGGGGGGGACACTGTCAGCGTAGGCCGGGCGGCAGAGCGGGGAGGGCAGGCTGCAGCCTTGCTTCTCCATGTGCAGGCTCACGTGCTCCTGGAACTCTGAGGGCAGCTAGAATGGGACGCCGCGAGGAAGAGGAGGGGACGGGGGTCACGGTCAGCCCCGGACCGGCAGCCGAGGCTGACCCACCAGGGACCTGCCCAGGGCCTCTCTAATCCCACCAGCTGGAGCCGACGCCCGGGATGCTCTATTTCGCAAGCTCCCGGGATGTGCCTGCGAACCCCTGGTCACCGCCACCCACCCCGGCCCACTCCAGTGGGGCACCGCAGAGCCTGGAGGCTGGAACCCGGCTCTGTCTCAGGCCTCTCTCGGGCCTTCCCCTGAGGGGCTGACTTGCTCTCCCAGCCCCAGGGTCTCTGGGAGGGCACCCCCGGCCCACGCACGTGGCCTGGGTGCTCCCAAACCAGACAGACTCAGAAACAGATGCGACAAAGATTGAGGGCCAGGCGCCCAGCAGTTTCCGCAGGAGCGCCTGGTGCCCTGTGGGGGGCGTCCCGCTACTGTTTGATCTATTTTGTGAGCGTCTTAGGTGTGGCCCAGGCTCGGGGAGGCGGAAGGTGGAAAGGCCTGGGTGAGGGGAAGGGCAGCCTGGCTGGGGTGGGAGACCTGGGTCCGAGGCTGGGCCCCGTGGCCTTGGCCCAGTGACTTCCGTGTGAAGTCAGTTTCTTATCTCTGAAATGAGCACTGTTAGGGATTGTACCCAAACTAAACCACAGGGTTTCAGGGGGGCTCACACAGCGGGTGGGGAAACGGGGTCGGGGGGGTGCGCCGGCTGTCCGGGCTGGCGGGGAGGTGTGTATGCGGTGGTCCCTCCACCACATACCCAGAGAGGCCAGGGCACGGCAGGATCGAGTAGGGTCAGGGGGCCTCGGGCGCAGCCAGCCCCTTCGCTCTCAAGGGTGGGACCTGCGAGGAAGGGGCCCTGAGTGGTGGCAGGGGCAGCAGTGGGCCTGGCCGGGGCGGGGCTCACGTTACCTCGGACACCTTATGGCCCCTGCCGTACGTCTGGCTGCACTGCAGCAGCTGGGCCGCTAGATTGCAGTCCTTCCTATAGAGCTCCTAAAAGACAAGAGAAGCTGTTTTGCACAGGCTCGCCCCTCGCCGAGGTCACTGCCACCCTGACCGGTGCCCAGTGGCCAATGCGGAAACCGGCGGGCAGAGCCGGCTGTGCAGTGGGCAGCACAAGGACCCTCTCTGGGCCTCACACTCTCGCCTGCAGAACGGGGGCCCCTGCTCTGACCTGGAGCCGCTGGTGCATGGAGGGCGCCCTCCCAGGCAGTCCCACCACTGACCCGGGTGGGAAGCTCCCACAGGGTGGGGGGCAGTGGGAGAAGAAGGGCCCGCAACGTGCCCTAAAGTCCCAGAGGCCCCAGGCATGGACACCAGGCCCGGTCTCCCTGCCCGCGGCCTCTGAGTCCCTCCCAAGGGAACGCAGTGGAGAGCGCCGGCAACGGCGAGGGACGAAGAACGGGCCTGCCGCTCCCACGTCTCAGAGTGAGGCCTGGACTCGGGCGTGGCTGCAGGGCCGGGCAAGGGTCAGGGCGAGTGGCGGGCAGAGGGCCTGTGTGACCCCAGGTCCGGGCGGGGACCAGCTCAGCCTCCTGAGCTGAAAACAGATGCAAACAGTAGGCATCGAGGGGTTTTGGTTTCATCTTTGGAAAATCTCTGTTGCACGTGCCTGCCGCTGGGCCTTGGTTCCCACTGCCGTCCAGGGACCCTCTGCAGCCAGGGCTCTGATGGGGGCGGGGGGTCTGGGGTCCACCGATGGGCCCTGAGGTCCACCTGCTCCCATAGTCTCAAGTCAACCAGGCCCAGGCGTCCTGCAGCTTAGGTGAGCTGCTGAGGGCGTGGGCGCCCCTGCCATCCTGGTCCTGGTGGCTGCCGCCCCTCCACCTTCTGTACTGAGGCTGGTGCCCCGGCTTGGCCTGCACAGTGGAGGGAACCCGGGTCTCCCACTCCTTCAATGCATCCCTGAAAGGGTATAGTTGGTTGAGAGCTGAGAACTGGGCTCCTGTGAGGCCCCAGCCTGGCTGTGGCTGGCATCAGAGGGCTGCAGGCGCTGTCTGGCCAGCCCAGACCTGCCACCAAGTTGTTAACAGCCTTCTGAGAGCCGCCCCTCATCTCTGTGCACTCTTCCGCCATCTCCTACCTGTGGCATCTCCACCTGGCTGTCCAGGGCCCGGCTCCTGCCCCACGCCTGCCACCCCCTCCCACGTCTCCCCCAGAAGGTCCCAGCCCAGGAGACGGCAGGTGGCTCCCTTCCAGCAGACTCTGACCCCTGTAGTCGGGCTGGACGCATTTTTTTCTTCTCATAACCCACATCCCAAATCGGTCAATCACTTTGGTTCCAGCTTCAAAATATAACCAAAACCCAAGCCCCCCGCTTCCCACCTCCCTGGCCGCCATCCTGGCCAAGCCACCATCGTCTTTCTCCCAGATTGCTGTCTCATTGACCTTCCCACTCATGGCTTTGTCGTCTACGGTCTGTCCTCAGCAGAGCAGCCACTGGAGCCCAGTAAGAGTAAGTTCAGTCAGGCTACCCCTCTGTTCAAGAACCTTCAGTGGCTTCCTACTTCACTCAGAAAAACCCCCTAGATTCCTATCGAAGCCTATACAATGCGGCCTCCTGTTTTCCTTCTGATCTCAGACCCTCGGCCTCTCCTCCCCACAAGAGCCCCTTCTGGTCTCTTTGCTGGTCTTCAAGTTACTCAGACCCACCTTTGCCACTGTGGCTCTTTCTGCCTGGAAGAAGCGCCCTTCCCCGCTGTCCCACGGCTAGCTCCCTCACCGCTTTCAGGTCTCAGCTCCAGCAGCCTCTTCCAGAAGCACCCGACTGAGATTCCCTAACCCTGCAACTGGCAACTCCCAGCACCATCCCCTGCTTTATTTTTCTCTGCAGCATTTAGCACTTCTAAGTCACTACACAGTTGACATATCTATCCTGTTTACTGTCCGCCCTCCCCACTCCCCTGCTCAGATGTAAACTCCACGTGGGCAGGGCGCTTGCCTGTGTTGTTCACACGTATTCTCAGAGCCTCGTAGGGTCTGGCCCGGCGAGGAGCAGATGCCAATCAGTGAGTGTGTGCTCAGCTGACGGGTCTGTGGCGGGCAGCGGGGCCCTTCTCGCGGGACCCTGGAAGTCAGGACCCGCGGGTAGCCACAGGACTCTGATGTCCACTGCGAGTGGCCGAAGGCCCCAACCCTGGGGTCAGGAAGCCCTGCCTTGACTGGGACAGCGTGGCCCCATGCTCCCTATCTCAAGTCCCATCTCCTGCCAGTAGAGGGTCTCGCGGGATGCAGTTTGTGAGGCCGCCCCCATCCTTCCCCGAATGCCCAGGTACTCCGTGAGGTCCTGACCATCCCCTCTGTCCACCCGGCCCTGAGCCAGCCCCTCAGGGTCGGAATGGCCCGGCACTCACGTTGTCCTCTGACAGCTTGTCGATGGTCACCTTGGCCTCCAGCAGGTGGCTGTTGAGGGCGACGATCTCGTGGCTAAGCGCTCGTTTCTCTTCCTCATAGTGCTGGCCCTGGAGGTGGGGGACAGGCAGAAGAGGGAGGCGCTCAGCAGCCAGCCAAGGCCTGGGGCCTCCTGGGTCCCCTCTCGCGGCCGATAACGAGGAGGAGTTTGGAGGCCAAGGCACGCAAGGGTCAGAGCACAGGGCAGCCCATGTTCCAGTCCCGCTCTGCCAGGGAGGAGCCAGACGGCCTTGGGCAAGTCACTGCCTCTCTGAGCCTCAGTCTCTCCTCTGCACCGTGGGGACAGTGACAGGTGAGTGCTGGAGAGCACCCAATCAGGGCAGAGACAGGTGGGACTGGCCCAACCCCGGGGAGCAGGGAGCGGGCAGGGTGGAAACGAGGCCTTTGGCCCAGCTCCTCACGGGCAAGGGCATGACCACCAGGCCCGAGGTCCTCACCATGGTTCCAGAGCTGGGGGCCCAGGGCTGGGAGTGCTGGGGTGTGGGGGTGTGTGGCGTGCCCTCACCATGCGGTACAGCTTGTCCTCCAGCTCCTGGTTGATCCTCTGCAGCGCCATGTAGTTGCTCTGAATCCTGGAACGGAGGCCTTGACGTCACTGGTGTGCCAGGCCTGACCCTCCCACGGCCCCTGTAGCCATACGGCCCGCTGAGGGCTGAACACAGGCCCCACCCTGCTCTAACTGCTCCTGTGCTAGAAAGCATCTGATTGAAGCTAACTCGTTGCAACATTTCCTGGCCCAGGGCCGAGGACCCCTGTAGATGAGAAGGGAAGGCCTGTTATTCACAAGGGGCTCTGTCGGGTCCTCACTCAGAGCTGGTTAACTCACAGTTTACACACAGTCCTTACAAGGCTGGCGAAAGGGTTCACAGTTCAATAGCAGGTTAGCAGGGGTCTAACCTTAAGACTGTGTGACGTGCCCTGGGGTGAGTGCTGGGGACACACAGTGAACAGGATACGGTTCCCCCTGGAAGAGGCTGAGACGGAGGCAGGTGTTGGGTGGGAAGCCGTTGCCGCCATGCGGTGTGACGGTGGAAGGGGCAGTGTCCATCCTCTCGACAACCTACGTGTAGTGTTATGGCCCCTGTCTTGCGAGTGGGGAAACTGAGGCTGGAGGTGCTTAAGTAGTAAGGGACAAACAGCCTCACCGCAAATCCAATGCTCTATAAACATTTACAACAAACCAAGCCAACAGCAAAGTTTGCGTTTTCTTTACATTCTTCCTAAAAGAAGCCTGGGAAGTGTGTAATATCTTTTAGAAGAATACCCATCTTACACGTGCAGCGCGATGCTTACAGAAGTTTTGTTTTTAAGGGAGTCATTGCTCAGGGTCCCGCACACCTAGCCTGCTGCCACTGCCTGCTGTGCTGCTCAAGGGAACCGTCTCTAAATGCTGGTTCACCTCCAAGGCTGGACATCGTTTCCCGGTCAGAGACCCAGGCGACAGCGGCTGGGGTCTGGGTCTGGAGATGGCTGCTTCTGTGTCATGCTGCCGCCCCACCACATAAATACAAGAGAAGGAATGAGCAGGGGACAGCAGAGGTGCCTGGGAAGAGCCTGTACCCGGCAGTAGCCAGCGCCAGTTCAGATCCTGGTTTGGCAGCTCTTGGCACAAAGCGCGACTCTTGTCAGAGCCGCCTGCCGTCGCTGAGCCTTGGACTCCCCGTGTACGAATGGGGTCACCAGCTCGGGTGGGAGGCACGGCTCTGCTAGCGGCAGGTCGCCGGCCCCGCGCCCCGCGCCGCCCAGGCCCCGCCCCTCCATGGCCCCGCCCCCTTACCTGCGCAGCTTCTCCGTGACCTTCTCCAGCTCCTCCTGCGCTCGGCGCAGCTCGATCTCCAGGTAGTGGCGGGGGGGGGGGGGCTCGG